>NC_056525.1:248945422-248974811 GCF_019175285.1 Sceloporus undulatus | reverse complement strand
TCTTCTTCTTCTTCTTCTTCTTCTTCTTCTTCTTCTTCTTCTTCTTCTTCTTCTTCTTCATTTATATAGCGCTGTAGATTTGCGCAGCGCTGTACATAAAAACAATAAATATAAAAGAGTAAACCTGCCTATGGCATACAATCTAAGAAATAATAGGATGATACATATAAAATACATAGCAATACAGGAAATGGTTCAATAAAACAGGCAACAAAAATGAACATCAAATAGCAAGTGACAATCATGCAATGCCTAAGAACACTTCTCTGTCATTTGAATCTATAGGATCTTGTTTCAGTCTCATTGATACATCTTAAAAGCTGCTCTGGTACTCTGTGCTTCTGCTCTAAGCCTTGTTGTTGTTTTTGTTGTTGTTGTGTGCCTTCAAGTCATTTCTGACTTATGGTGACCCCAAGGTGAACCCATCATGGCTTTTTGGCAAGATTTGTTCATAGAAGTTTTGCTGTTGCCTTCCCCTGAGGCTGAGAGAATGTGACTAGCCCAAGGTCACCCAGTGGGTTTCATAGCCAAGTGGGGAATTGAACCTGGGTCTCCAGGGTCCAATACTAAAACCATTACACCACACTGGCTCTACTCTGTCAGGCTTTTTGCCTCCAGAGATGAAAAATTACTATTACCTAGCTTTTTTTAAAAAAAATCCCATCCCCTAAATTTTCAGCTGTCCAACCTGGAAAAGAGTTCTGGATAACTCAAAAGCTTGCATGGTTTTAATGGTGGTCCCAATGAAGGCACTCATCAACTCTGAGCCTTGAATCTTTTCCGGCTTTGCTGGGCTACGATTTCTGCCAGTTGGAGTCGTAGGAGTCCCTGCTTGACCTTGTTCTAGTTTACTTGATAACTTTGCTTTAAAAAGTAGAAAAAGCAACCTTCCCCCATTTGCAGTCAGGGAGAGGGCCACCAGAACAAAACCCCATAACCAGCAGTTTTTAAAAACTCAGCTGCCACGTCACATTAACGTCTTTCACCGTGTGTCAAGTCATGTCTTGTTAATCTCCAGTTATCTGAACAACATCAGACTCCAGCTTCTAACCCATTCCTATCCTATGACCCAAATGCAGTGGGAGTGGGTTGTTTAGCAGAGCTGTGAGAAGTAAAGAAGACAAGACGAAGGTTATAGGGCTGGAAATAACAATCTCCAGCATGCCAGTGCAATGTTCTGAGCACTGCATGGCATTTGGGCACCTTGCTACCATCTTCATATGTGCCTTCAAGACGACTCCATCTTATGGTGACTTTAACATGGGTTTTTTTTTGGCAAGGCCTCTTTGGTTTGCTATTGCCTTCCTCTTAAGCTGAGAGAGTCTCCCAATGGGTTTTCACAGCTGATCAGGAAATTGAACCCTGGTCTCCCAGAGTCCTAACCCAACACTCAAGTCAATATAGCAGACTGGTTCCAAGATTCATTTAGGGGGCATTTGCCATTACATTGCTCTTAGACTGAGCTAGGGTTTCCATGGCTGAGCAAGCATTCAAACCCTGGTCTCCTGGAGTCTTAGACCAGCACTCAGACACTGTACCACAATGGCTCAAATTGTTGTTATGTGCCTTCAAGTCAACTCCTAGGATTTTCTCTGCAAGATCTGGCCTCAGGCAACATCTTCTCTCCTGCCTTTGTCCCTCACTGACAACAGTTAAAACTGAACTTGCCAGACCCACACATTTTGCATTTCTGTGGTTATTCATACAGTCTGATTATAAAACTCCTTCTTCAGCAACAGTTCACTCCATGCTTTTGAGGATGCAGACCAAGTCTACAAAAATTTCTGCTACAACTTCTTTTGATCGGTTAGTCTCAAAATCCTTTTGCTTATTAAGAACATTACAGATTTTAAAATTGATAGAAAAACATCAATAAAAAGTAGAACTAGAAAGTTAATTTGCAAAGGTAAACCCATTCAAATTCATTAAAAACATAAAATTATGTAAAAGAGCACAGCACACCATTAAAAGACCAACTGAATCTGTTTCTAAAAGCCTGACGGCATACAAATATTTTTACTTGCTGATGGAGAGAGCAAGGACAGGGCCATCCTGGTCTCCTTAGGGAGGGATTTCCAAAGCCTGGGAGCAGACACCAAGAAGGTTCTTTCCCTTGGTTGCACCAAGCAAGCATGAGAAGGTGATGGGACAGAGAGAAAGGCCTTTCCTGAAGATCTAATGGTCCCATATAGAGGAAACAAGACTTTATTTATTTATTTATTTATTTATATAGCGCTGTACAGTGAAAGACTATCTCTCCATCCCTCCTCCAGCATTTTTCCATTGCCAATATGGCTAAACAGCTTGCAGATAAACAGAGGATAAGGAAGAAAGGGGGTACTGTGGGTCTTAAAAAGACTCTGTAAAAAGTGCTTCTTTGCCAGAGGGTTTGTTAACTGAGGTATGCCTATAGTCTCAGCTAGAATTGGGGTCTGCAGCTTGGACGGGCAGACCTTCTGTAATTCTGGGTTCTGGTTTAGAACCTAATGCACTCTATCCACATGCTTAAAACCTCAGAGCTCTCTTTCTTCTAGCTATACTTATGAAAGGCTTGATGTATTCCTCCCCCTCCCTTTAACTTGGGGCTCTTTGTGACAACTTTGAAATCCTTTGCAGCAAGGGGAAGTTATATTTATTTCAAAAGGTATTGACAAGCCCTCGGAAGAGTCCTCTCCTCCATTAAGTATCTCAGCCACTCTACTGCTATGAATATTTCAAAGAAAAAGCAAAAGTGCAGCATTAGCTATCTATTCAGGCCAGAAGGGGCATTGATCCCTCTGAGCGGAAGACGGCCATCGGGCGGTAATAGCAGCACTCACAAGAGGGTGGACTACTCCTTTTCTGGCCTTTGTGAGATGCCCTCTTTCCTTCTTTGTGGCTGGCCTGGGCAGCTCAGAATTTGACCAAGTATGTCTGCCTCTGAGGTTTGCCGCAGGGAGCCTTCTTTAATTTCCACCTGTTATTAGCAGCATCAGCATTAGAAGGATGGTGAAGGATGGAAAAGGGATCTAGAAGTCTTAGTAGGCCACAAGCTGAACAAGAGTCAGCATTGTGATGTGGCAGCTAGAAAAGCCAATGCAATTCTTGGCTGAATCAGTAGGCATATAATGTCCAGGTTGAGGGAAGTAATAGTGCTGCTCCATTCTGCTTTGATCAGACTTCACCTGGAATATTGTATCCAGTTCTGGGCACCACAATTCAAGAAGGATGTGGACAGGCTGGAGCGTGTCCAGAGGAAGGTGAGCAAAATAGTGAAAGTTCTTGAAACCACCAAGCCCTATGAGGAGTGGCTTAGATAGCTGGTTATGTTTAACCTGAAGAAGAGAAGGTTAAGGGGTGACATAGCCGTGTTTAAATATTTGGAGGGACGTCATATTGAGGAGGGAGCAAGCTTGTTTTCTGCTACTTAAAGAAATGGATTTGAAAAAGTGGCCTTAATATTGTACCTGCCGTCACCTTACTTTGGCAACTTAGAAAAGCCATTTTGCCTTCTGTTTTTGCTGTTCATGACCCTGTCCTTGGTTTCTCAGTAATGGCATAATGGAATCCCAATCTGATTTCTCAAGTCTGAGGCTGCCATTGTAACCTGAAGAGGTGTGTGTGTGTGTGTGTTTCTGTTTGTGAGAATGGTGCAGCCCTTCAGATGCTGATGGACTGCATCCCCCATTGACTCCCTAGCCAGCACAGACAACATTGAGGAATGCTGGGAGTTGCAGTTCATCAACATCTGGATCCCTTTCACACTATACAATCATAGCACTATGATTCCACTTTAACTGCCATGACTGCATTTTATGAAACTAAGGTTTGTGGTCTGCAGAATCTTTATTGCTACCTGGCTGAGAATTTTGACGGCTTCTTCCACAGCTGCCAATCCTAGGATTTCATAGGATGGTGCAGATGGCTATAGTTAAAGTGGCATCATAGTGCTATAACTGTGTAGTATGGAAGGGTCCTTGGAGACTCTCATAATTCCCACTTTATGCTAATTTAGGCCATAATTGGAGAAGCTGAGGGCAGGACTAAAAGAAGCAAAACAACAGCTTTGGGAACTCTGCTGGATTTTGAACCAAGGCTGAGTCCAACCTTGCTTTGCACTGAGACACCTGGCTTTCGCTTGATTTTGTGAATCTCAGCCTGCATCTTCCACCTTTACCCACCTTTCTATTCTTCTTTTTCTTTCTCCCCCTTTTCTCCCTCCTCAAACCGGACCTTGGCACGTCTGCTCTTCCAGCGTGCAGAAGCCTGATTTTGTTCTGGGTTGGATGATTTCAAAGTGGTTTTTCTCAGCCACCCTTTTAAAAGCTCTTTGTTTTCGTTCCTCTCTCTGAGTTTAGAGAAACTTGCTTACCCGGCACATTGGAAGAGGAGTTGTTCAGATGCAGCTCAGATGGATAATTGGTTTTGGTCTGAAATATTTACTGGATGGGGACATCTCTGTGTCTCTCCTGGAGGTTGTTGCCCTAGAAAACATGAAAGGGACATTGAGGCCTAAGGAGAAAAGACTCGAACTAGCCAAGAATCCTTTGCTTGTCTTGTCTGTTCATGGTCAAGTTTCATAAATGCCAAGGTGAAGGAGGGTAGTGGCAGCAGTCAAGATGAAGTGTAATTGGGCTTTCTTCTCTCTACTGTTAGCAGAAGGGCTGGTCCACCATTTCTATTTTGGTGAAGCTCATAGGGTAAAGTTGAAAGACAAACTTGAATCTTGGCAACTATCCATACAAGTCAAGTCTCCCTTATCCAAAATGCTTGGGACACGAAGTGTTTTGGATTTTGAAGTTTTTTGGATTTTGGAATATTTGAATATACCTAATGAGATACCTTGGTGGGACCCAAGTCCAACCATGAAATTTCATTTATGTTTCATACACACCACATACTCATAGCCTGAAGGCAATTTTATACAATATATTTTAAAATAACTTTGTGTACGAAATAAAGTTTATGTGTACATCGAACCATCAGAAAGGAAAGGGGTCACTATCTCAGCCACCTATGTGGACAATTTTGGAATTTGGAATATTTTTGCTTTTGGAATTTCGGATAAGGGAGACTCGACCTTTAAATAGAGCAACTTTAGAGTGAACAAAGAATTCTTCCATGAAGTCTTCCAGCCATTTTGAGGACTGCTGCTATTTCTGGGATTGTCGGAGATGAACCATGCCATCGTGACTTAACCCATCACTGTTGGCTTCCTAAATGGAGGAGGTACATTGTCATGCTCTGCTTCCAGAACATTGAAATGGACACTGACTCTGAGACTGAAGCAGTGGACCTTCTGGGACCTTCTGCTGAACCAGAGCAAGAGAAGGTTCCAGAGCTACATGTCTCAGAGACAGAGTGCAGGACCAGCTCTGGCAGAGAGTCCTGCCCATTCAGATACAGAAGACCCCTTACTCATGCCTACCTTCACCGAGTGGAGAGAAGAAAGGAGGGCATGAAGAGATCTCAGAGGATTTCTAGGAAGCAGCAGTTAATTAAGCAATAGCCACATTGAACTACTGATCTATAAATTCGCAGCCCTGCCCTCCAGGAGTTGTTGGAGATTATCTGACTTACCTGGCTCCTCATCATGTTTCTGAACTCTGCGCTTGCCCTGGACTATTTTGACTGGATGCCATTTACTTGACTTGAGAATTGCTGAAATCTGTTTGAGACTTAAGGCTTGTATTTCCTAAAGTAAAGTAAGTGCTGAACTGTAAGCTGCTCAGTGGCTTGGCTTGCTCAGTAGTTGCTGGCATCTGCTATCAGCTGTGTAGCAATCAGCTTTTGGCTGGTTGTCTGGACTATGTTTGGGACAGACTTTGAAGGCTGTATTACACTAATGTTGTCTTCATATCAACCAAAAAAGAAACAGGACAAAAAAAAAGATCTAAAATAATTCATGAAATCTTGATTGCATGATAACTTTTGGCCTGCAACATCAATAGGGCAGAGGTGGCCAATGTGCAAACCCCCCTGTATTGCTGAATTACAGCTCCTGTCACTCCTGAACATTGGTGATACTGGCCGGGTTTGATGGGAACTAAAATTCAACTAGTCAAACAATTCACCTGTTGCATAAAATATGTAATACATCTTAAATAGGGTTGCATAATGACTGATGTGTTCATATTTTATTTAATTTCCCATTGTCTTTCAAGATAGTCCTACATTTTTGTATCTGCAGATGAAAACTCTGGGCAGCTCTGTCAGAAGCTATCCAGACAATTCCCAGAGGCCACACCGTGGCTTCTCAGATAGGTAAAAATATGTCATGTCTCAAGGAGAAGAGGACTGGGAAAAGGCTGTAGTCTGCCCTTCTGTTCAAATTAGTGGCCAAGTCAGTTGTTTCTGGGAAGCCCAATGGCAACAGCTGAGTGCAGCTGAACCCTTCACCTTGCACTCTTTAGCAGCTGATAGATAGAGATGTAATTCACCTGATTTGTTGTTGTTATTTGTCATCACATTGGTTTTGACTTCTGGCATCTCTATGAATGGGAGACCTCCAGGAGCCCTGGCCTTCAACAGTCTTGTTTAAGTCTTGTAAACACCTCTTCTAAGATTGGAGGCAGTGTATAGCCATCCTGACTCATTAACCATTGGTGCCACTGAACTCTCTGACTTTGCCCAGTCCCTTTGTAAAGCCATACCAGTTGCGAGCGCTGTATCTTGTAACATTGCGTTCCATCAGTTTAACTGTGCATGATATAAAAAGAAGTACTTTTTACACAGCACCAGTAGAATCATAGAATCATAGAGTTGGAAGAGATCGCAAGGGCCATTCAGGCCAGCCCTATTCTGCCATGCAGAAATTCTCAATCAAAGCATCCCCAACAGATGGTCATCCAGCCTCTGTTAAAGACATCCAAAGAAGGAGACTCCATCACTCTCCATGGAAGTGTGTTCCACTGTCAAACAGCTCTTGCTGTCAAGAAAATCCTCCTAATGTTGAGATGGAATCTTTTTTCCTGGAACTCGCATCCATTGTTCCTGGTCCTATTCTCTGGAGCAGCAGAAAACAAGCTTAAACAAACATAACTCAATATGACATCCCTTCAAATATCACCTCTTAACCTTCTTTTCTCCAGGCTAAACATCCCCAGCTCCCTCAGTCGTTCCTCATAGGGCTTCATGGTTTCCAGGCCCTTCACCATTTTAGTTGCCCTCCTTTGGACACACTCCAGTTTCTCAACATCCTTCTTGAAGTGTGGTGCCCAGAACTGGACATAGTATTCCAGGCGGGGCCTGTCCAAAACAGAATAATAATAATAATAATAATAATAATAATAATAATAATAAGAAATTTTATTTGTATACTGCTTTTCCACAGATCAAAGTGGTTTACAGCCGTAGAAAACCATTACAACCTTAAAAAAAGTTACAAAACATCTCTAGATAAAAACCCAATTATACAAATAGAGTGACACTATTACTTCCCATGATCTAGACACTATACTATTGAGGCAGCCTAAAATCACATTGGCCTTTGTAGCTGCCGCATCACAATGTTGACTCATGTTCAACTTGTGGTCTATTTGGACTCCTAGATCCCTTTCACATGGAGTCCCATTCACCCAGGTGTCCCTCATCCTATATCTGTGCATTTCATTTTTCTGCTGTAAGTGTAGTACATTACATTTCTCCATGTTGAATTTCTTTTTGTTAGCTTTGGCCCAGGTTTCTAGTCTATTCAGTAGAATAATAGATTCTATGATTCTACCGCCTTTTAATGCATTTGCCTTGGGGGTGCCACAAGATCCTACAGTTTGGCAGTTATAGGCTAACATAGCTCTTGATTTGGGATTTCTCTTGTGAAGGCTCTCTTGTGCCCCCTCCCTCCTCAACACACCTCTGGTTTGTAACCTAGAGGTGGTGAAAGAAATATGCTATTGTGTTTGAGATTATTTCTTAATGTTCTCATGACGTAGCTAGCACACTGATACACCCCATTTGGTGGGAAGGAAGGAAGCCATCAAGTAGACAGGTCATGTTGATGAGCCCCATTTGGCTTTGCATAGCTGTTTCTTGCTCTCCCTACGCCACTCCATGCCTGATGCCTCAAGCCAAAGCAGCAGAGCAGCTGCAGATGCTTCCAGGCCACGGCTGGGCATGTGCCTTCTCCGATGCCTCTTTGGCCTGCAGTGAAGTGCCTGGAACTCTGCATTGGAAAGAGTGTTGGGTTTCCTGGGAATGAGGCTGCTCCACTTCTTGGGAATACACTTTGAGCAATGATCTAATCCCCTGTACCAAGTGAAGAGTCATTAGCAGGTTCTTTCTTACTGCTGCTGGAGCTGTGTGTCTCTGGGATTCTGCTCATTCCCTGGGTATTTTCTCATGCTCTAAAATAACAACAGGTGGCACCCTTGTCCATTGCTGGACGGGTCAGGGGCAGAGGATTACCTTAAATCATTCAGCACTAGAGCGTTGCCTCCCCTTGCAACCACCCTGGCCTTCCACCAGGCAACTGGTCTGGAGAGCCTTACCAGGTCCAGGAACTTAGCATGCATGCACAAATGGTGTGGGGTGAAGGCAACAAACCGGGGTTCTGGAATTCAAAAACGTACCCGTGTTAGTCTGGAATATCGGTATTCAAAGGGATCTTGCAGCACCTTTGAGACTAAGTGGAAGATAGAAGTTGGTAGCATGAACTTTTGTAGACTTGAGCCTATGTCCTCTGATGCATTTGGTGTAGTGGAAAGCCCAGGGACAGACCTATATAGCAGTCTGTGTATGAGTGAGAATGTCCACAGGAATGCAAAACTTTGTGGCGTTTTGGTGTGGAGATGAGGCAACAAATTATTTTAACAATGGTGATGGTCATTTGGGGACAAGGCAAGGAAGTTGCCTAAACCTTAGTTTAGTAGTAGAATTCAAAGATATAGCCGAGTTAGTCTGTAGAATCAGTATGTGGAGAGATCTTGTAGCACCTTTCAGACTTACTGAAAGCACAAGCTTTCATAGACTTAAGTCTACTTCCTTCAGTCTATTTCCACTAAATGCATCTGAGGAAGTAGACTGAAGTCTACGGAAGTTTGTGCTGTCAATTTCTTTCTTTCAGTTACTCTCAAAGGTGCTACACGAGCTTTCCACCAAGGTTAATAGATAACTATTTGAACGAGGTTTGGGATGTAGCGTAGGAGCCAAAAAGAAGATGTGATGATCTGGACAAAAAGGCCGTATGAGACTAGGGGGTTAGCTAGTGTTATAGTGTGCCAAGAAATCATTGTCACTACTCAACCCACTGCTGATGGACTGCAGTTTGTTGATATACTCCAATTCTGCTGTTACTCTACCTTGGTAGCCCTTTTGTTCAGTGACCGCTGTTCTAAGGTCCAAGATAGAAGACCCAGGAAAATTGACGTGTTCTGCAACTTGTTTTTGTATATTCCCATTCCTAATGTCTGGTTTATGTTTATTTATCCTCTGGTGCAGAGGTCAGCCCTGTTTGCCCGTGGGGTTCTAGGGATGCTTGGATCATCTCAGTATAAGATTGTTCAAGCTAACAGAAGAATTTTAACATTGGGATTTTTCGGTTGCCTTCCCTGCCCCTAAAATTAATGGGAGTTCTTTCTGTTGACCCTGGTAGAGCTTGAAGGTGGTGCATTAAGATACTAATAGGGGACAAGTGGGCTCCTGAATGTCGAGCAGATGTGTCCGTTGCCTGTTTTCTCTTATCCCCACCTTATCATGGGGCATATAAAGTATTTGTCACCCTTCCAGTTTCATGCTGTTAAACGCATAGCGCAAACTCACACCATGTTTCTAACCTTGGAGTCTCAATGACAGAAGTTGAGTTCTTGGATAGGGTGGATTTTTTTGGAGGCACAGGTTGAAAAGGTAGAGGGCATACACAGGAGATTGCCAGCACTGTATGGAAATGAGGAATAGAAACTTCAGAAGGATGGGTTTCTGACAGGGTTTAATTTCTAACACGAAGCATACTAGGTCTCCTGCTTTCCTTGAGGTCCCATGCTTTACATCTGGAATCTGCTGGCACACAGGGACTTGTTAGAGTTTCCCTTTTTGTCAGGAGAAAAAGCCTCATTCAGTTTTACCGAACAAAGGGAGTTCATGAATTATGCAGACACCCAGGAGACCATGATACGAGGAACACCAAGAGATGTGTGGCATCCCTGCAGTTAGAACGGATTTTGCAGTACCTGTCTTTGCTCATATTGCTAGAGGAGCGCTACTGAGTTTAAAGGCAATGGTGGCCATATTTAACTTTCCCCTACCCTTTCATTTAAAGCAAAGTTGCCCAAAAGGCTGGAGGGATTGTCCCTTGCCGCTGGTGGCAGTTGGGTAGTAGGCCTTTCCTTGGCAGCTGCCATTCAGTGCCAACCTCTGGTGCCTGCCTTTCTTTGCTTTCCCTCTTCAGCTCATGCTGGGAAGAAAAATGTGGACTAGAAGGATGCTGTAGTGCAGGCCTGCATAACATACGGCTCAGGGGCCACACGGCCCGCCAAGCAATTTCCAGCAGCCTATAAAGAGGTAGGGCAAGTGCCTGTGGGATGTGTGGCAGCTGGCTGCTAATGGCCAGCCAATGAATGTCTCAGGGTTCACAAGCCTTCTCCACAGTCCAGCCTTACTCCCAAGCTCTTCTTCATTATCCTTCCAATGCCAATGCTGCTAGAAATAACTTCCAGCTAAATGGAGGATGAAGAGGGACAAAAAGAACTAGACAGGCATTTAAAAACCCTTGTAACTTTGCTGTCGGAGGCCTTGCATTTAAAAATCTTCCCAATTTAAAAAGCCACGCATAGTACAGTAGTGTGCTTTAACTTCCTACTATCTGCACTTTAAAGGCAAATATCACATGTGCTCATGTGAGAAGTAGGCACATTTCAAACATGATTTCAGAGTACGATAAACTGGTTGTTGACAACAAATGTAATATATCTCATCAACTAAATGTTGGAACGAATAAGAAAACTTTTAAAACCACATAGCAAAAAACATTAATATGATTTTATGATAAGTAAAAATCTTAATAAGTGTAATTTATTGATATTATTATATTAATTGAAAATATCCCCTTTTAATAATCTAGTTTGTTTGCAAAATAGTTTAATCATTAATTAGACCTTTACTTGGTAAGTGAGCCACTAAAAAACTATCTGTGGCCTGAAGAACTTTAGCCTATTTTAATTTTGGCCCTTGCCTACTTCCACGTTGTGCAGGTCTGCTCTAGTGAGAGGACTTGAAGCTCCAAATTTATTATAGGCCTACCTAAAGGGCGACCCATCAACCCAAATGGGTTCCGCTGGCTGTGAGTGAAGGTCTACTCAGTGCAAGATAAGCCTCTGGAGTTTGCTCCTTGCAATCTAGGGCTGTAGGGCTTCTTCCTGACCCTGATCCTAATCTGGTTGGGATAGGGGCAACTTCACCCTGTGCCTCCCCACTGATGGCACAGAACTGACATCAATCCCAGGCTGCATCTGTCTGGGCTGCCTACGCTGGTCTCCTCTCTCTGCTCCTTCCCACCACTACTCCACCGGCCCAGTGTTGATATATATAAAACAGCAAATCCTCTTGGAGAGAGTGATGAAAATTACCAATTAGCTGCCTGTGTGAAAGTGAAGAGAAGGAAGCAGCTGCGAGCAGGCGATGGCTTGCCTCCCTGGTCTCCCAGGGTAACCCTATCCCTCTCCAAATTGCCCTCCAAACTTTCCATTTCAGTGTAACAAGACAAAAATGCACGGCAGGTGTGTATGTGTATGTATGTGCGCGTTTGGGGACCTGCGGGGGCAGAGAACGGGCTGAGAATGAAACTTTAGCTGCAGGTTTATTCTGGGGCTGGAGAGCTATCTTTATGTCCCCCTTCAGCGGTGGGGAGCGCTCGTGTTCTTGGGTCACTGGCCAAAGCGCTTGGCTTGGCATCCGAACTACGCCAGGCACGTCTCCCTCTGTCCAGCCAACTTGGGACAGCCTTGGGGAGCTTCTTGCTCGGCACACAGATGCCATTCCAATTTTAAGGTTTGCTTTGAATGCCTGGAATTCACAAATTAGATCTCCAGCCATATGCAGGCATCATAAATTAGAAAGGGTCCTGGTTGCAGGACGGAGGATGGCTGCCTTTCTCATCGGTCTTGGGTCAGCCTGGCGGATTGTTTTGGAAACATTTTATCTGTGGGGAGCAGAATGCTGCACTGCACCCACAAATCTTACATGGCTGGGCTACCAATTTGGGCTTCACTTTCTGTAGCCATTAGTTCAATCAACAGATTATCTTGAAGGTATATTTGGGGACTGCAGTCAAGAAGTTAGAAGAAGACTAAGAATGGAGAGGGCAGCTATGAAAGCACTAGAAAAGATCCTAAAATGTAAACCAGAAAAGTTAGAATTGTACAAGCCACTGTATTCCCTATCAGCATGTATGGATGCAACGGCTGGACAGTTAAGAATAGGTTATGATAGGTTATGATAAAATGGTTATGACAGGAAGAAAATAAACTCATTTGAAATGTGGTGCTGGAAAAGAGTTGTGAGGATACCAGGGACAACCAAAAAGACAAGGCTCATTAAAGGCTACATCTGCATTGCAGAAATAATGTATTTAACATAGCTTTAACTGCTGTGGTTCAGTGCTGTGGAATAATAATAATAATAATAATAATAATAATAATAATAGGATTTATTTATATACCACCCAATCACTGGGAATCCGAGTGGTTTACAACAGAGGGGATAATAGACGGTTCCCTGCCCTCAGGCTTACAATCTAAAAAGAGACGACACAAAAGGAGAAGGGAATGGTGAGGAGGGGAGGGGATCAGGTCCACCATTCTTCTCTCCCTCTGAGGCCTGGACCAAGGCAGATGGACCGGAGGGAGGGCTCTTCTTCTTTAGGCTAGCCCTGGTGGAGCTAGCCTGCCTCTCTCTCCCTCAAGGTGGAGGATGAAGGGAGGGCTTTTCTGTGATTTGTAGTTTGCTGTGGTACCAGAGCTCTCTGACAGAGAAGGGTAAATATATTACAGAACTACAAATCTCAGAATGCCATAACATTGAACTGTGGCAGTTAAAGAGGTGTCAAACTGCATTATTTCTGCAGTGCAGATGCAGCCAAAGAAGAGACTGTACGTATCAAATGGCTGGAAATTGGAGAAAGTGGTTACTGCTGTTCAGGTGACAATGCTACAGAAGGCCTTCCTAGTACATGTAGTCTTGCAATAAGAGATGTCTGACCTTAGGTATGAGGGTAAAATATATCATGAATATTAGCCAGTTGGAAGATAACCTTTTGGCAGAGCGATTCACCTGAGATGATGGTTCAAGTCCTGAGATCTAAACTAAAATCTTGTTGAATTCTAGCCCTATCTTTCTAACTTGAAATTGCTTTCCATCCGTTCTCCCTTCACTTTGACTTACTATTGGTAATCTCACCTTCTGGGTGTGTACTCTCAGTTAGCCACTTTATCCTAACATATAGTGACTGGTGACTTTTGTTGTTAATTGGGGTCTCTGAGCTTCTCTTTGTTCATGTCAATAATCCACCTTGGATAGCTGCTACTAAAATTACAATCCCCCCCCCCCCCCCAGTAGAAGTTGAAAAATCAAGGCAGTTATTTGTTAGTAACACTATATGTCTTCTGTTTGTGCAAATCAGACCTCTGATTTACCCTTCCTCAGAGTACCATATATCACAGAAAGTTGGGTTTTTCTGTTCCCATGATCGACAGCCTCCAGCTCTCAGGACAGGTTGTTCTGCAGCTCATACATACTGTGCATTGAACTGTCATGACTGCAGAACCTGGTCTTTTGTACCCTTTGAGGTAAATACAGAATACAATAACCTCATAAAGTCGTTTCACACTACTTTAAGTGCTCTAGCTCCATCTTATGGAATGCTGGGATTTGTAGTTTTACAGGGTATTCAGCATTCTCTCCCAGAATGCAGGTGCTTCATAAAACTGCAACTCTCAGGATTTTATAGGATGGAGCCATGGCAGTTAAAGTGGTGTCAAATGGCATTATTTCTGCAGTGTAGATGCCCCCTGAGAACAATACTTAAACCATTACATAATGCTAGTTCTTAAGACTTCTTCAGAGGATGTTTGCCATTGCCTTCCTTTAAGGCTGAGAGAGAGAGGCTTGCCCAGGGTTGCCCTTTGGGTTTCCATGGCTGAGCAGGGCTCCAGACCCTGGTCTCAAGAGTTGTAGTCCAACACTCAAACCACTGTGCCATTCTGACCATTACGTATAGCTGGTCTACAGCATTTCTACAGTTAAATATGTCTTCTATGATAAATAACAACAATAAATGCTTTCTGGTGACTTGAACTTTGGCTGAGGCTTTACCTAACTGTAACACCTTGCTTTCCCTAATTGTAATACCTTCATGAATGGTACAGTAGAGCCATGCCTGAAAATTGTACATTCACTAAAGACAGTATAGGACTTAAGATTCTTTTAAAAAATATGATTTAGGCTGCATATGCAATCCAAATATATTCTCAAAGTTGGGAAAACCCGTGGAGCAACAGATTGCCCAGCTGATTGTTTTTTGAAAAATTCCACCAACTTGGAATTTGAAGCCAGTGTAGTGCCATAGTCGAAGCGTTGGACTTAAGAGACCAGGGTTTGAATCCCTATTCAGCCATGGCAACCCATTGGGTGGCCTTGGACAAGTCACACTCTCTCAGCCTCAGAGGATGACAGTGGCAAACCCTGTCTGATCGAATCCCAAAAGGTTTGCTGATGGGCTGCCATACATCAGAAACAACTCAAAGGCACACAGCAACAGCAACTACTTAATAGTGGAGGTGCTGCCACATCTTCCTTTCTTCCTTCTTTAATTCTTTCTTTCTTTCTTTCTTTCTTTCTTTCTTTCTTTCCTTCCTTCTTTCTTTCTCACCCCCCTTCCTTCTTCTTTTTTTATACTTGAAGTTAGTTGTTTGGATGTATGCAATGGGAAAAACGAGAACCAATGTGGCATAGCGGTTTGAGTGTTGAACTACGACTGTCGAGATCAGGGTTCGATTCCCACCTTGGTCATGAAACTCACTGTGTGACCTTGGGCAAGTCACATACTCTCAGCCTCAGGGGAAGACAGCAACAAACCTCCCCTGAACAAACCTTGCCAAGAAAACCTCATGATAGGTTCACCTTTGGATCGTCATAAATCGAGAACGACTTGAAGGCACACAGCAACAAAAAGGAAAAACATACCAGAGGGGATGGAGAGCAAAGGCTAGGCTAAACCGATCAAAATGACACAGGTTGTTTTGTCTCTTCCTTGTATTTGTCTGCTGTGGGAGCAATATGAACAGTCTGGGAGCTCTTCAACAGGTAAACCAAGGTGTGCTCTCTCCATGGCTTTTAGCTGCATCTGTGAGAACGGCCTGTAGGGGGCGTAGTGGGCCTGTGTTTCCACCAGCCTTGCAAAGGAGGGTTTGCATGCTCTTTAAACCAGGGAGAAGGTAGTTCAGCTGAAAGTGGGAGGAATTAGGTTCAATGAAGGCTGAACAATAATATCAAAAGCAAAAGGCACTCAAGCAAGAAGCCTTCTTCCCCAGAGGCAGGAGTCTTTAAGGCTGTTGCTGAACGGCATCCAGGTGTATAGTCTAGAAAAACTCAACCCTCAACAAGCCTTGAGCTTGCCTGTCCCTGCTATAAAGCAAGTCAGTATTGTTCTGTTCTGATTGTCTTTAAACTAGTGAAATGGATTTGCTGTCAGATTGTCTTGTTGTTAGTTGCTCTGGAGTCAACCCCGACTCATGGAGACCCTGTGGATGAGACAACTCCAAAAAACCCTTTCCTCCACTGTCTTACGAATTCATGCCTGTGAGCTCTCTGACTGAATCTGTCCATCTAGCATGTGGCCTTCCTTTCTTTTGCCCTCTACCTTTCCCAGCATTATTGTCTTTTCTAATGAGTCCTGCCTTCTCATGATGCGGCCAAAGTACAACAACCTCAATTCGGTCATCTTGGCTTCCAGGTAGAGTCCAGGCTTGA
Organism: Sceloporus undulatus; assembly: GCF_019175285.1. Classification (NCBI taxonomy): domain Eukaryota; kingdom Metazoa; phylum Chordata; class Lepidosauria; order Squamata; family Phrynosomatidae; genus Sceloporus; species Sceloporus undulatus. Next base: position 248,958,875 of record NC_056525.1, on the reverse strand, counting down.
GCAATTCCAGGACACATTTCTTTGTCTTTTGGCTGCCCACAATATCTTCAACACTCTTCTCCAGCACCACATCTCAAAATAGCTGATTTTCTTCTTATCCACTTTCTTCACTGTCCAGCTCTCACATCTGTACATAGAAGCATAGAAGCATAGAATTGGAAGAGACCACAAGGGCCATCCAGTCCAACCTCCTGCCATGCAGGAACTCTCAATCAAAGCATCCCCAACAGATGGCCATCCAGCCTCAGTTTAAAGACCTCTACATGCTGATGTACGGATGGTGGTGATGTATGGTAGTGAAGGTCTGTACCACTCCTCAAAAATGTTGATTTATAAAACGAGACTAAAAAAATAAAAATAAATCAAAATTAAATATATGTAATAAATAAATAAATTTCAGTTTTGGCTTATTATGCAGCCTACCTTGAGTGCCACTTGGTGGAATGCAACACACAGAGGAATAAGTAAATAGCTACCACAGGTTGGGATACGTTTCTCCTGCTCCTCCTCCTCCTGCTGCTGTGCATTCTCTGACTGAGATCCCACATCAGTTCAGCATAGTATAATTATCAATTGGAAGAGTTACGTTCTGCAACTCATATCCTGAACACCAAGGTAGTGCAAATTATGTGGCTCCAATGCACATGCAGGTACAATGTGCATACAGATACCATGCACAAGGGCAGTGTATAAAGGCAATGAGCATTCACGTGTTGTTCTGCGTGCTTTAATGCACTGTTGCGTGTGCAGTGGTCCTATGTATGCAAAATCCCCTTACACAGCCATCAGCTGGGTATGACCACTGCACAGAGTAAAAAAAAACCCAAATCACTGTGTGTATGTCTCTCACAGGATGCCAACTTCTGTTATGGGTTGTAATAGCAGATGTTTGGGGTTCTCTTTTTTAAATTACAAGTGGTTTTTGAGAGCCAGTGTGGCATGGCCGTTAGGGCGTTGGACTGTAGCATGTGGGGTAGACTAGCATTTGATTCTTAACTTGGCTATGAAACCCACTGAGTGACTTTGGGCAAGCCACACTCTCTCAGCCTCAGGGGAAGGCAATGGCAAACCTCCTCTGAGCAAATCTTGCCAAGGAAACACCATCATAGGTTGACCTTAGGGTGATCATATGTCAGAAATGACTTGAAGGCACACAACAACAATAACAACAACAACAAGAAGCAAGCAAGTGGTTTTAAAATTCTACTATTATTCCACATCATTGCACAAAAATAGAACAAGATACAAAGAAGCCATGGCTGCCTCAGGTCTGCAGGAGCCGCCTTGAGTCTCTATATTGGGAGAAAGGCGGGATATAAGAAAAGAAAATAATAAAACTAATAATAAAACTAATAATAATAATAATAATAATAATATAAGAGTGTCTTGGAAGTCTTTCATTTATAGGGACACCATGAGTCTCAATCAGCTTGATGGCAATTAACAACAAAACAGCAAGGGAACAAAGTCTGTCTACACTGACATGATCAAAAAAAGGTTAGCGGGGGGGACACATGATAGGCATGTTTAAATATTTGAAGGGGTGTCACATTGAGGAGGGAGCAAGCTTGTTTTCTGCTGCTCCAGAGAATAGGACGCAGAGCAATGGATGCAAACTGCAGGAAAAGAGATTCCAGCTCAACATTAGGAGGAACTTCCTAACAGTAAGAGTTGTTCGACAGTGGAACATGGTGCCTTAGAGGGTGGTGGAATCTCCTTCTTTGGAGCTTTTCAAACAGAAGCTGGATGGCCATCTGTCGGGGATGCTTTGATTGAGAGTTCCTGCATGGCAGGAGAGGGTTGGACTGGATGACCCTTGAAGTTTCTCTTCTAACTGCTAGCCATATGCTCTCCCCCATTTAAAGTGGTGCTGCCTATCGCTTTGCCTTGGTGCTAAAACCCTGCACCATGAAGTGAGACCTTTGCCTCTGGCACTTTGACCTTTTTGCTAGTGTAATGGGACAATCCAGGCAGCTCCAGAGTAACAACAGGACTCAAGAGACCAAAGTATCCTTTTCACGGCAACACCTTTTTTTGCTCTTGTCAGTTGCAAGAGAACATTGGGGCAGGTGGCAGGTAGGGGAGGATCGCAGCTAAATCTCAGTGGAATTGTGCAGAACTGGCACTGGGAGTACAGAAGTCTCAGGTACTGGCCTGGCGTCGTCCTGCCAGTTGGATGGGTAATGCCATCTCTCCTTTAAGTACTTAATGCATTGTGTTCTGTAATTATATAGCAGCAGTGATACTCTGCAGAGAACAAATCTGTTGTTTTTCAGTAAGATTATTTTTGTTGGAAGGTCATTGCTAAGGAGCAATGCCATACAGAGTATTTCTACCCTTGACATATTTTATATACTGTGTATTATTATGCAATAGATATAAGGCTTGAATTCATAGTTAATTGAGAGTATTGGTTGTTTTTAAATGTCTTCACGTTATCTTCAATTTATGGCTACCGTATGAACAAAGAGACTTTGCAAAAGACTCTGCAAGTTTCGAGTTGAGATTACAGTATGTGGTAAATTCATTTTTGTGATATACTCACTTTGATTTGTAGGTGTTAGTCTTGCTTTGGGTGCATCTACACTGTAGAAATAATGCAGTTTGACACCACTTAGACTTAGAGAATCCTAGAGAAGCCTGGGATTTGTAGTTTTGTAAGGCCCTAACACTCTGGCAGAGAAGGCTAAGGAACTGGTAAAACTACAGATTCCAGGATTCCATTGAATGGAGCTTGTTGTTGTTGTGTGCCTCCATTACTGACTTATGGCAACCCCAAAATGAACCTATCATGTGGTTTTCTTGGCAAGATTTGTTCAGAGGAGGTTTGCCATTGCCTTCTCCTGAGGCTGAGAGCATGTGACTTGCCCAAGGTTACCCAGTGGGTTTCATGGATGAGCTGGGAATTGAACCCTGGTCTCCGGAGTCATAGTCTAACATTCGAACCACTATGCCACGCTGTAGCTATAACACTTAAAAGTAGTGTCAAATTGCACTATTAATTTTAATAGTATTTATAATTGCATTATTTTTATTTCCTCTTTGCAAATTTAATCATTTTCTTTTTTTAAAATAAGTTTTAGATGTACCTGTGCTTGTATTTATATCCTGCATTCTCCTCCCTCTGCAGTCTTATTTCTGGGCCAAGATAGCTTACATTGAGTCATCACTAATCCTTGTTACCTTACGTGTGCCATTTCTTGATAAAGCTGCCAAGATTTTTCCAATTCACGCTGTAGGAAAAGAGATTCCACCTCAGTATTTGGAAGAACATCTTGACAGTGGAAGACACTGCCTTGGAGGGTGGTGGAGTGTCCTTCTTTGGAGGTTTTCAAATGGAGGCTGGATGGCCATCTGTGAGGAGTGCTGTGATTGTTTATTCCTACATGGCAGAAAGGGGTTGGACTAGATGGGCTTTGAGGTCCCTTCCAGCTGTATGAGTCTATGATCCCCCCTGCAGTAAGTGTTAGAATCAGTCCTTTAAGCATTGGGCCACCCCAGGGCCAAAACTACAGATCCCCAGGGCTGGATAATTGTATTCGGATATCTGATGCAGCCCACTCCCTCCAGGAGAAGCAACTGGATGGATCTTCAGGGATATGCAATGCAGAACTAAACTCAGGGCTGCACAGGTGTGACCCATCTCCTGTCCTAATAGTGATGAGAATTGCATAAGACAGTTTCAAAAAGGGGAATTCATCTGCCTAGTTTGTTCCCAGCCTTGAACAGCATAACCCATCAAGCAGGGCCTACTGAACACAAAACAACCCTTCATATGCTGCTGGACAGCTGTTAACATTTGGCCATGATGCTGACAAGGACTCTGTAGCCTCTCTGTTTTGTGGCCCACTACAGCTTCCCAGAAGCAACTGGTTGTGGGCCACGAGGCATACAGAGGTCTTTATTCTGATACAGCCCAGCCATGTTCCCCTTCACCTTGCTACTGTGAAGCCATTCCTGGGATGACCAAGTAAAGCAGGCAAATGAGAGGTGGCGGGGTTTGGCAGAAGTGGCTTTACCTTGGCCAGCTGGCTTGGCTGGTCAGGTTTCTTTGCCACTGTTGCTTAGGGGAGCCAAATGTGGGCATTGACCACCAAATAAGAAAATTGCCGGTACAGTTCAATGAAATTTTCCTCCAATCCTCAAATGTCTAGCTTTGCAGAGAGTGAGACACTGCAAATGGTGCACACCCCTAGAACTCTTCTATTTGCTGTGTGTCCATTCCCTTGCTTACCCTTCCTGTCCCTTTTTCTTTAGATGCTCAAATTGTCTTTGTAAATGCTCACGTTTTAAGTTACTACAATCTGGGCACTGAAGGATGGTTTCATTGGGGGCCAGAATTCTTATAAGGAGTGGTTCAGTGCCCTCATCCCCACCCCCCATAGCTAGATTTCTCAGAAAAGGACTTGGATTGTGGCAGTATTGTCTCCAGCGGGTGCCAGGCTCTCCCCTGCCTGTCCCCTGCCCTCCTTAACACCCTGTTCTTCCTTGGAATGCGAGAAGCTGAGAGCATGTTTATGTGACAACAACTCCAGACGTGTTGCAGTCTCTTGTTCTCATGCACGGAATGTGGAGCCCCCCTATCTGTCTTTTGCACCTGTCGCCAGAGCGAGCCAGGTCTTTTGGGAAAGGAACGGGTTGCGGGTTCACTTCCCTGGAGAGGAATGACACCCTGAGAATGACCCTGAAGCAGGTGGCTGGGATGGGATGCATGTGGCATTTCCTCCGCAGTCCAACACAGAGGTTGCATCTAGGGACCGTGATTCTTAAGCATTTGATTTATATCCCGCCATTCTCCCCGATACGAGACCAAAAGCAGCTTAAGTTAAAACAAGACAGCTAAAACAATAAGCAGTGCAAACGCTTAAAAAAGCATTAAGCAATCAGTGCAATCAAAACATTATTTTAAAAGAATTGCAAACCCCTTAACCACATAGTACATATTAAAAAGCAGTGCACCCTTCTACAAGGTGGTCCTCCTGATAGAAGGGTGCCCTATTTTTTATTATGTACTACGTGCAATTCTTTAAAATAATATTTTTATTGTATGGAGTGCTTAATGCTTTTTAAAAATTATAGGAGGGCAAAGCAACTCAAAATTTAGGACATTCAGGAAAAATATAAAGCATTACAAAATAAAAGCTAAAAACTCTAATATAAATATAAATTCATTTCCTGTAGTTTGTTTACAGCTTTATTGCAGATACTATATTTTATTATGTATTGAGCTGTATTTTTCTGACGAACCTATCTTCATTAAAGGGCCTTGTTGACTTGCAATATACTTATAGAACTCTGAGTAAGACAGATGCTTAAAATGGTACTTTACTAGCGACAAACTCTAGACTGAATCTACATTAAAATGATTCCTTTCACTTGTTTGTTGTGCTGAAACAAAGGGAAAAAATCTTTTCAACATTTGCATTGTGCCCTCAAGCAGCTTATTGCCTAATATGTTGGCTGTCCTTTTCCCCTCCGGAGAAACCCTGAGCTCCGGGTGCCAGTCTTATCTGCTGCTGCACCTAAGAAAAAAGAACTTCAGAAGCATCCATCCTGTCCCCCGGTTGCCGCAAGGACTGGCTGCCAAGTAGATTAAATTCTTGCAGGGAAACCGCAAACACGGTGCTACCCGTTGGACTTCTTAGCCATGCTCAAAATGGAGGACATTTTGGAATCCTTCCTGGACAGAAGATTGAAATGTAGGACATGTCCTGGAAAAGGAGGATGTCTGGTCACCCTGCCTTTTATCCCAACCAGTTTAAAAACTGAAGCCTTGTTTGAATAAGAAGGTTTTTGCCTGCTGGTCAAAAGAGTAGAATAAGGAGCCAAAACCTAGGAGCAGCCACCAAGGAGACTCTTGTTTGGCACTAGAATAATGGAATCATAGAGTTGGAAGAGACCTCAAGGGCCATCCAGTCCAACCCCATTCGGCCATGTAGGAACACACAACCAAACCTCTTCCTGTGACAGATGGCCATCCAGCCTCTGTTTAAAAACCTCCGAAGAAGGAGACTCCAGCACCCTCTGAGGGAGTGTCTTCTACCGTTACATAGCTTTTACCGTCAGGAAGTTCTCCTAATGTTCAGGTAGAATCTCTTTTCCTGCAGTTTGCATCCAATGCTCTTGGTCCTCTTCTCTGGAGCAGCAGAAAACAAACTTGCTCCCTCCTCAATGTGACATCCCTTCAAATATTTAAACAGGGCTATCATGTAACCTCTTAACCTTCTCTTCTCCAGGCTAAACATACCCAACTCTCTAAATCGCTCCTCACAGGGCTTGGTGGTTTCTAGACCTTGGTTTCCAGATGCTAATCCTAAGTTTCCTCAGTCAAGGGGATATATGATAGTATAAAATTATGTCTTGGGTGGAGAGAGTAGGAGGAGCTTTCCTCACCTCTTTCATAATACTGGGATCTGTGGCGATCCACTGGCCCCGAATAGTGGGAGATTCAGGAGGGAGGAAATTTGTTATTACGTAGGGTGTTGTTCAAACTGTGGAACTCACTTCCACAAGGTATAGTGGCAGGTTGCCAACTTGCAAGTCTTTAAGACAGCGCTTTATAAATAAAGTTTAATAATAATAATAATAATAATAATAATAATAATGTGATTGGATGAACTTGTGCAGCCGTTCCTAGCTGCAGATCAGAGTGGCTTGTGTCTGGGAAGCATGAGGTTAGAGGGGGTGCAGTTACCCTCATCTCCTGGCAATCAGCTCCTCATTGGGGCAACTGGATGCCTGATGTACGAACAGGATGTTGGGCTATATAGGCCTTTGGTCTGATCCAGTTTCAGGACTCTTCTTACACTCTCATGATGAAGGATAACCATCTGTGTGTTCAGCTTGCACTCCAAAGAACTGGCTGTTCCGCAACAGGAATCCAATCTGCACCTGGAGTCCTGATTTAGGGATGAGTTCACTCTACCTCCAGGACCCCATCCCTAAAAGGCTCCCCATCTTTGTTCAGTGACATCAGGGGAAGGGTTTGGATTCAGTGTAGACACTGAAGAGTCAGGCGGTCTCAGTGGCAGGATGGCTATATGCCGCAGAATCATAGATTTAGGAAATACACCCAGGGGCCATCCAGTCCAGCCCCCTGCCATGCAAGAACACAGAATCAAAGCACTCTCAACAGATGGCCATCCGACCTTTGTTTAAAAACCTCCAAAGAAGGAGACTCCAAGGGAGTGTCTTCCACTGTCAAATAGATCTTATTGACAGGAAGTTCTTCCTAATGTTGGGGTGGAATCTCTTTTCCTCTAGTTTGATGCCGTTGCTCTCTGGAACAGCAGGAAAAAAGCTTGCTCCATCCTCAGTAGGCTTTCCTTTCAGACTTCCCTGCTTCGATAGTGTCTTCCTGCATGGCAGAAGAGGGTTGGATGGAATGACCCTGGAGGTCTCTTCCAACTCTGAGTCTATGAACAGAAGTCTGGATTAGATAGGCCTTTGGACCATCCAGTATGGGTGTTACAGTATTACATTTAATAAATCAGAGTTGGGACAGGTTTCCCTCTTTTCCTGGTTTTCTGTAGGACAGTTGCTGCTCACGGCCCCACAGCAGCCTCATTGAGGTGATCATTGGCCTCCTGGGGGTCCTTTCCCCACTGTGGCGGAGGAGAGTGCAAGTGCAGCCCGTGGCAACCCCTTGCTTGAGCTCAGCCCAGCTGTTGGTCTAGTGAATAATGCAGTGCCTGTCTGTGTGTGTGTTGTGTTTAGCCGAGCTGGTAACTAAGACACTCACCCGGTTCACTACATTGTGAAGTAATGAAGTGGAAATGAACTGCCTGCCTCTGGAGGGGAGTGGGGAGGGGGATTATCCTCTCTCTGACAGGAGTTCTCTGCGGCCGAGATTGATGGGATGTGCTGACGTTGGGCAGCAAACATGACCGGCTCACTTTGGAGAGCAATTAATCTGAGGATTCAGTAATCTGTCATCCTCTTGAGCACCTTAATAGGGGGAGAGGGTCTCACCCGATGCTGGAAATTGTCGGTAGGGTGGATTAGGAGAAGTGCAAAGTCCTTTTCACGGGATAAATGTTGGACTTACCAATGTGCGAACGCTTCCTCCGGTTGGCTTTTATCACACAAGGGCTGACTGGTGGTGAAAGAAGAGTCGAAAGTGCTTCTTTTCAAAACAGAGAGAAATGATCACTTCAGCAATATTGTCCCTTGGTGGAGAGAACAGTTATAGTCAGGCCTCATCTGGAGCCCTGTGTTCAGTTCTGAACACCTCTTTTTAGGAAGGATATAAAGTTGGAGGGGGTTCAGAGAGGGGCAACCAGGATGGTAGGATGTATGGAGAACAAAACATAGCAGGAAAGGCTGAAATACCTGAGCATATTCAGCTTGGTGAAGAGAAGACGAAGAGTGTGATGACTGCCCTGTTTATATCTCTAAAGAGCTGCCAGAGAGAGGAGCAGGCAGGCTGGTTCTCTGTTACCCCAGAGGGTAGGGCCAGGTCTAATGTTTTGAAGTTACAGGAGGGTAGATTTTAATTGAACATAGAAGGAGCTTTTTGATAGTGAAAGAAGTTTGGCAATGGAGCCAATTGCCTAGAGAGGTGGTGTGTCCTTCTCTGGTCCTCTTCAGAAGGAAGCTGGACAGATCCCCTGGTAGGGAGGCTCTAGTCTAGCCAGAGATCTGGCACTGAGCAAGGGGTCGGGTCCAGTGTCCCATAGGACCATTCTGTGAGTCCATCATTTAATTTGTTGATGGATAGCAGCAACTTAGATGAATTTAAGAGACATTAAACCAATGAATCAAGGAGGATGGATCTGTCAGCGAGTGGTTGTTGTTGCTGTATGCACTGAACCTATTATTGGGTTATTTAAGACAAGATTTGTTCAGATGACATTTTCCTTTGCCTTCCTCTGTGTCTGAGGCAGTGTGCCTGGCTTAAAGTCACCTGGTGGGTTTCTGTGGCTGAGTAGAGATTTGAATCCTGGGCTTTCAGAGTCTTCACACTACTTCACCACTCTGGGTCTGTCAGTGGTTGTTAGACCTAAGTGGAGCTTCCATGATCAGGAGTGGTGTACCTCTGAGTGGCTAGTTGCTGGGCAGATGGATGGGAGATTGCCATACCTAGTGTTGCCTGCATGACTTGTGTCTGGCCTCCTCTGAGGCATCTGGCTGCCCACTCCTGGAAATAAGAAGCTGAAATAGAGTGGCCTTCCTTTGGTCTCCTCTGACCAGTCTTGAAGATATTTTACTCAGGAAATTCACATGGATGGAGTTAGTAGCTAGTTGAAAAGACTGGTGTGCATTTATTCAATGACAAGGAAGTTCTTCCAGATGGAAGGAACAGAGAAGGCTGTTAGGCCATTACTTTGCCTAACCCAGTATTGAAGCTACTGGCTGGCAGCATCTCTCCAGAGTATCAGGCAGGAAAGCTTGAGAATCCTGTGAGAACTGGGACTGAACCTGTGATTGTGATCTTTGATATGCAAAATATGGGTAGTGCTTACAGGTCCTGAGTTATAGCCATAGCACAAGCAACACACAAGGGAAATGAACTTCTGGTTCTCCTGAGATTTGTCACTGTTGTGTGCCTTCAAGTCAACTCTGACTCATGGTGATGCTCTCTTAGGGTTTTCTTGGCAAGATTTATTCTGAGAAGGACTGCAGTTGTCTTCCTCTAAAGGTGAGAGAATGTGACTTGCCTAAGGTCACCCAGTGTGCTTGCATGACTGAGATGGAATTTGAGCCCTGGTTTCTCAGGTCCTAGCCCAACATTCAAACTACTCCATGATGCTTGCTTGCTTTCCTAAGATATCCTCCATGGAATGTGTGCTCTAGAGCAGTGCTACTCAAAGTAGTGGTCCATGGACCAGTTCTGGTCCACAAATCACTGACTGCCAGGGTCCTTCCTCTAGGAAAGAAACTGTTCTTGATTTGGTTAATCATGTGGCAAGGGGTTGGAGAAAGTGGTCCTTGTTATCTTTTATAGCTGTATGATTGTATGAATCTACTTGTAGTCAATGTGCACAGATATGGTACCAGTTATTGGTACATTATGGAGGGAAATGATGGTCCACCACATCAAATAGCTTAGGAAGCACTAAGCTAGGAAAAGTTTGTAGCTCAAAGTAGAAGTGGAGACAGTGAAAGATTTTCCTGAGTACTTAGGAACTAAGTATTGTAGACTGTAGTGTTCGTGTCTATATGAGTACATTGATGGGTTGACATTTCACACAGAACATATCCATCCCTTTCCCTTTCCCTTGGCCTAGACCCTATCTCCATAGGTTTTGGCTTCAATTGGAACTAGGTGTATTTGAGATGCCTTAATGACAATAGATGTTGTGCTCTTTCACTTAAAAAAATAATAATTGCACGAAGCGTGTGGGAATAGTGCTTAAGGTTTTGTCAATGATACACATTTCTATTGTTTAACACAATATGTGGTGCAGATTGCCCGCCAGTACATTAGAAATTGCTCCCTGGATTGTTATAAATTTCCATGTAGCTAAATATTGATATTCTGCTTGGGTTTTATTGATATGCATTCTCCAGGGCTGCCATATTGTTCCACTTTTTATGAATATGAAAAATCAAAGGCGCTTTATTATTTTAAATAGACCCCAGTTCAATTGTATTGTTTTATGTCCAAAATCAGCCGTGTTAATCAATGGGGAAGGGCTTGGCTGAATTTGTGTTCTTATCTAGTGGATTTGGTTGAACTAGGGATGTATAGCATGGTTTGGAATGAGTTATCATGACAGCTTGGAAAAGTTACTTTTTTGGATGCCAGCTTTATTGGCTGGGAGATTCTGAGACCTGTACACCAAAAGAAGTTAACATTTCCAGTCTCTGCTTCTCTTTTTTCAGGGAGCTGGGTATGTGTAACAGGGAGGTCAGGGTTAGTTTCTGCTGCTCCAGAGGCTAGCACAGATACTAACGGATTCAAATTACAAGAAAAGAGATTCCATCTAAATATTGGGAAGAACGTCTGTCACCACCCTCCAAGGCAGTCCATTCCACTGTTGAACAGTTCTTACAGTAAAGTAATTTGATTTTCCTGTTGCAGGGGCGCTTTGGGAAGGATGTCCAGTTTTGGCACAAATGGTTGTAATATGCTGGCAATCCTGATTTTTGTCTTTGCTCATCCTTCCCCTCTCCTGGCAGCCAAACACTTCTGAAAACTCACTGGGAAATGAGAAGGGCCTTACCCTGATTCACCTGGTAGAACAAGGGTGAGATTCATACAGGCCTTCAGATATACTCTATATACTGTACTCATGTATAAGTCTAGAAATTTTAGTCAAAAAATAGATCCAAAAAGCCTGGGTCGACTTATCCACAGGTCAAGGTACCTTAACTTTTATTTTAAAAGGAACCATCCCCTTGTCTGAGTAGAGTGGCAAAAGGTAAGAGCTTAGTCCATCCGGGGAGAACTGAACCCTCTGCTCTTTCCCCTGCAGTGCTACTTCTGGCTTTTTTGAATGTCTGGGTAGGAAAATAGCAGTGTGCTTTGGCATCATTTCCTTCCCTTCATCCTTTACATCCTTTGTTACATGCCTCTAAGTTTCACTCTTGACTTATACACGGGTTATATCAAAACCCATAATTTTTGCCCCCAAACCTGCTCTTGACTTATACATGAGGTTGACTTATAGTAGAGTATATACGGTAGTTGAGACTATAGGCCCTAGTATTCCTTTGCTGACTAGGGCTGATGGAAGTAGCGGTTCAGCAACACCTGGAGGGCTACATGATCCCTACCCTTGCTGAGAGTTAAGAAGGGTGAGCTTTCAAATCCACCCCCACCCCAATTTTACATCTTTCCTAAATGTTGCAATTGTCCTCCTTAGAGAGAAACTTCTTCTTGTCTCGGGGAAAGGAGCTGGAAAAGTTGAGGATGAACTAAGTGAGTTGTAATAAGGACACAGATTTCATTCCCACTGGAGGGCTACTTTGATAGCAACTTGGTGCCCGAGAGCTCTCCGCAAGATCGAGTCCCTTTCCATTTTGCTGCAGCCTTCGGGGGAGGAATTGGCTGCTCCCAGGAGCCTCAGCCTCCTCTGTCTTGCAATCTGTGCTATTCTTCTTTCCTCCCTTTTGTTCTGCAAGTCCTACGGCAGTGCAGTCTTGCCTGCTCTTGCTAGCGCTGCGGGGTGGTTCTCTTTTCTGGTATATCCTCCTGTGTGGGCCCAACACTGTACTGGCAGATGGGTTCGAAAAAGAAGGGAGTCGTCTCTTGATAAGTTGAAACACCCCAGTTGTCTTCCCCCAGCTATGCTCCTGTCAATTCTTGCTCTCTTTTTGTCTCCCTCTCTTCCCTCCCTTGAGGGGAGAGACACATTTAGGGAGCTTTTTTCTGGGACTTTGGGGAGTTAGGAGCATGCAGATAAAGGAGAAGCAGCCCTCTTTCCCTTTTGTTAACACACTTATAAACTGGATATTTTTTTCCTGCTGAATTTGTAAGAATTCAGCCTTGTTCTATCTCCACCTTGTATTTGTAGAACGACTAATGTGAAGCTCAGCATGAACCAGCTGCCGTGTATGTAAGTGCCTTCAAGTTGCCTGTCAGCTAAGAGCAACCCCATGAATTTCAGAGGAGGTTCTCAGGCAAGGAATCCTCAGAGGTGGTGTTACCAGTTCCTTCCTCTGAAAGAGAGCCCACAGCACCTGGTATTAGTTGGTGGTCTCCCATCCAAGTACTATCTAGGACTGACTTCATTTAGCTTCCATGGGATGGGATGGGATCTGGTGTCTTCAGGGTAGCTGCTATGACAAACCTCAAACTTAAGGCAATTGTATGAAAATTACTCCCCAGTGGTAAGAATATGAGAATAGAGTCCCCAAATGGTTGAAATTGAAATGAGAAACTACAATCGGTCTTCCATATCCATGGATTCTACATTCACATATTCAACCATCTGTGGCTTGAAAATGGCGTGGGCTGGGCCAATGGCGTGGAGGGGGCGTGGCGGAATGGGCCCCTTGGCGGAGGCATCGGCTGCAGCGAAGTCAGAGGCTTCCAGGCGCCGCGGAGGGAAGCAGGCGGAGCTGCCTTGGCGGCAGCTGCGGGGTTAACCAGGAGATGAAGACCTGAAAGTGGTCAAGAAGCTGCCGTGATTTCTTCTGTTCGTGCCCCACTGCTCAAGCCATCAGTGCCAATGTGCCTTCAGATACTTTGGTACCCAGTCTCAGCATTTCTGCAGGGAGAAATCTACAGGGACTCTTCTCTTGTTCTGCTGTAGCCATTCTCAGTTGGGGAAGGGATAATAAATAAGAAAGTTCGATGTGCCATCATTTTTGAGCCCTGGTGGCGCAGTGGTTAAATGCCTGTACTGTAGCCATTCACTCGAAACCACAAGGTTGCGAGTTCAAGACCAGCAAAAGGGCCCAAGCTCGACTCAGGCTTGCATCCTTCCGAGGAGGGAGCTAAAATGAGTACCCAGACTGTTGGGGGCAAATTAGCTTACTTGCTAATTAGCTTACTTGCTGTTCA
>NC_056525.1:248883338-248945322 GCF_019175285.1 Sceloporus undulatus | reverse complement strand
TGCCATTCACTCGAAACCACAAGGTTGCGAGTTCAAGACCAGCAAAAGGGCCCAAGCTCGACTCAGGCTTGCATCCTTCCGAGGAGGGAGCTAAAATGAGTACCCAGACTGTTGGGGGCAAATTAGCTTACTTGCTAATTAGCTTACTTGCTGTTCACCGCTATGATCTTTGGAATAGCGGTATATAAATAAAACAAATTATTATTATTATTATTAAAAATCCAAAAAACAAACCTTGATTTGGCTGTTTTATATAAGGAACACTGTTTTACTATGCCATTGTATATAATGGGACTTGATTATCCACAGATGTTGATATCCACAGGGGGTCTTTGAACCAAACCCCAGTGGATACCAAGGTCCTACTGTATATGGGATCCATGGGTACAGTTGAAATGATTGAGTAAATACATATTATGTGTACCACTCATTAAAACAATGTGCAAGTGCCAGCGCCATATAATGGTTTGAGCATTGGACTAGGACTCTCGGAGACCAGGGTTCAAATCCCTGGTTAGCCTAGGAAATCCAATGGATTACCTTGTGCAAGTTCCACTCTTTCAGCCTCAGAGGGAAGGCAAAGGCAAGCCCTCTCTGAATCAATCTTGCCAAGAAAACGCCATGATACGATTGCCTTAGGCTCACCATAAGTCAAAAATACACAACAATAGTGAAGTAGTGCATATGTAGAGAACACCTTGGTTTTCTTGAGACTCTGGATAGTACAGTATCTTATTTCAAAGAGATGCTCCAGAATGTTTCTTGCTGTCACATACATTATTGCAAAAATCATGCGGATCCCAGTTCCAGGGAAAACATGAGATATAAATGGAATAATTAAATCCAGAAATAATATGCTGTAGAAGGCAGCTGGATCCATATGTTTTCCCTAATCTTTGCTCTCTCAGGATACTTTCTGGTCTCCCATATTCCATATTATTAAAATCCCAAATTGCTGGAGACATAATGCAAGAGTTCCAAGAAAGCATGCTCACATTCCTTCATGAAGTTTAATGAAGCTGGGCATTGGGTGCTGAAGCAACTGTAGACCAATTTGCGAGCTCTACCATCACCTCCTTCAGCCAGGCTGGCTAAATTGCCAAAATTTCACTGTGCATCTCCACCTGTCCCTGAAGGTCTGTAGATCGAAAGTGTCTAATTTTAGGAGCTGGTGCTGGAGATGTGACTGGCCTGCCTTCCAACCATCCTTCTTATAGTTTTTTGTGGGTTTTTTGGGCTATGTGGCCATGTTCTAGAAGAGCTTATTCCTGACATTTCGTCTGCATCTGTGGCTGGCATCTTCAGAGAATGCCTTCTCTAAAGATGCCACCCACAGATGCTGGTGAAACATCAGGAATGAACACTTCTAGAACATGGCCACATAGCCCAAAAAAACCCACAAAAACCAATGGATGCCGGCCGTGAAAGCCTTTGACTTCACATCATTCTTATGTTCCTGCTGCCTCTAAAATGGGGATAGAATCCAAATCCTGCAACTTCTTGCTGCTCTTGCACGGTAAAGAAAAAAAGTTTCTTTCGGCATGCAGAATTAGGCTTTTTAAACATAGTTTGTGGTGAAGTAATCTAAGCCCCTGCAATCCGTCTTTCGGTCGATTTCTTATAAAAAGCAGCCAAGATGGGTAAGTGATGGGTCTCTCCTCCCTTCAGCCTCTGGCACTTTACTGAGCTAATTTCCACAAGTGTCTAATAAGTACAGCTGGTTAACTGCTTTTTAACTGAACTTCCGGAGCCCCTGACATTGACAAAAGGTTGTGATCCCCCAGCCAGATTGCCATTAAGTGCCGGGGTGGAGGGAAGGGAAGGGGGGTTGCGGTGCGGGAAGGGAACCTAAACCTAAATAGCTAGGCATCAGGCTTGAAATCGCAAACACCCGTTGCCTGTGGAGACCAATTAAGGAGTGCAGCAGCTGTTTTCGGAAGCAGGTTGGTTTTTTTTCATGTGGCTTACATGCCGAGCACATGCTGAAGGAGCTCCCTGAGCATGAAATGTTTGAAAATCTGTTCCACTTTGCCTCATGTGCAGCCATTGTGCCCCAAACAACTGGGTTGTAAAAAAAAAATAAAAACGGACTGTGCAAGGATTGGATGCACGTCACCAGAATGCAGAGAAGTGGGCCAAAGCCCCATTTGCATTCCCTTGCTTTTATAGCTTTCATCAGGGCCTCCATGCAAGACCTGTAATCTAACCTTGCCTGGCTCTATGAACAAACAGCTAAGCTCTTTGTTGAGAGAAGGTGATAATTTACCCTGTATCTCTCTTCTTGGTTGTTGTTATTGTGTACCATCAAGTAATTTCCAACTTATGGAGAGCCTACGAGGAACTTATCATGGGGTTTTCATAGAATCATAGAGTTGGAAGATACCCCAAGGGCCATCCAGTCCAACCCCATTCTGCCATGCAGGAACTCACAATCAAAGCACCATCCAGCCTCTATTTCAAGACCTCCAAAGAAGGAGAGTCCACCATCCTTCATTGAGGGAGTAGGTTCCACTCTCAAACAGTCCTTATTGTCAGGAAGTTCCTCCTTATGTTGAGCTGGAATCTCTTTTCCCGGAGCTTGCATTCATTGTTCCGTGTTTTAATCTCTGAAGCAGCAGAAAACAAGCTTGCTCCATCCTTCAGATACTTAAACAGGGCTATCATATCACCTCTGAACTGTTTCTTTTCAGGCTAAACATACCCAGCTCCCTAAGTCTTTCCTCATAAGGCATGGATTCCAGGCCCTTCACCATTTTGGTGGCCCTCCTTTGGACATGCTCCAGTTTTCTTGGCAATAGGTCTTCAGATGGATATCTGCTGCAACAGAAATTTCAGGAAACTTAAAGATCTAGGCCTGGCAAAAATGAAGGGCTGGATGTAATAATCATTTTTAAAAAGGATGGAGACCCTGTTTTGTTTTTTCAAAGAGAAAAACAGCAAAGGTACTGAGGGTTTGAAGCCTGAAGAGCTAAGAACATAAAAAAAGCAAATTTATAAATCTGGCTAACAGTCTAGATGGATGAAATGTTAGCTGTTTGAAAGTGGTGGGGAAAGAAGGCCATTAAACAATAAAATAATTTGTCTAAGATAGTGATGAAAAGCCTTCAGTGAGAGATCTGAGAGCAAATTATCTGGATGATGACATTTTCCTACAATAGGTAGAATTGTAGACCCAGTGCAGTTGGGCGGTTGGTGGGCAGCCAGGTTGATCACTTTCTTCTCTATTAGGAATTAAAAAAAACATATTTGGTGTAATAACAAGCTAGAAGGGGAACCTTTCCCCCAGAGACTATGGAAATACCACTGCGGTGCTGTCAATAAAAAGATTATCTGACAACCTAGAAGGGAAAAATGAGAATTTATCAGATATTGCAGAGGACTGTCAAGATTTGCTTGTCAAACTGGGCGCCTGGATAAGGGAGTCTCTCTTTTCCGCCTCTCCGACATCGTTTTGGTAATCCTGAGGAATGGCTGCAAGAGGAAAACTGTTCTGTTCACTTGTCACTCAGGGTTTAGGAAATTAGATGTTTATTGGTAACAGAAATATAGAGCCACCGTCAAGTTCAAGACGCAGAAATAGTGAATGAGTGCTCTTTGCATTGGAAGAGGGTTTTCATGATGGGGAGCGATGGGAAAGCTGGCAGATCAGACTTTTCAAACTTGAGAACAAAAAGCACCACATTTCCAGCTGTGGAGTGGAATGGAACAGAGAGGTGGCCTTATTTGACTTGTCGAATAAAACAGCATTACAGGTTGAGTCTCCCCGACATGAAATGCTTGGTACGAGAGGTATTTTGGATTTTGGAATATTTGCATATGTATAACAAAACAACTTCGAGCGAGGATCCAAAATCTAAACGTGAACTTAATTTATGTTTTGTATACACTTTATACACACAGCCTGAACTGAAGCAAAGGTGTTACTATCTCAGCCACCCATGTGGATAGTTTTGGTTTTTGGAATATTTTGGATTTTGGAATTCCAGATAAGGGAAACTGAAACTGTACTTGTTGGGGTGAGAAACACCTGTACCCTATCTTTGAATATGTGTGTGTGTGTACGTGTGTATATGAGATTGATAAATGTTTATGGGATTGAGGCCACTCATGGTATTTGTTACCAGCTCAGGGTCTTCTCTTAATCCCTGAATTTTGCCTGCCGCACGGCCTCAATTTTGGCAAGTAGCCCTCAGGTGCAGGGTGGCAGAAGTTATATACAGGACTTAGGAAGTTACTTTGTGGAAGTAATCCATCCCCCTTACTCACTGGTTTTTGCAAAATAACCTGTTGCTTTAGCTTCGTTTACACTATTGAAAAAGTAATGCACTCAATTTTTTGATTGTCATTGTGTGCTTTCAAGTCGTTTTGGACTTACAAAGACCCTAAGGTGGGGCCTTCTGGGGTTTATTACAGAGTTTTCTAGGGCTGAGTGTGACTTGCCCAAGAGCACCTGGGGGTGATCTCTAATTACTCACCTGATACTTCTTTGATGACTTCCCACAACTGTTTTGAGATAAAAATAATTGAGTATTCGTAAGAGAACCACATTAAAAATGTGCATAGATTCCTATTTCAATGTCTCAAAAATGCTCTTTAACTGTACCATGACAATAACTAGAAGTAGTTAATCATTAGGCCAAAAAGTAACTTTGCTCTTACTCACATGGCTTTGTTACACCTTCATTACTGACACAAAGGTAATTAATTACACATAATAACTGACACAGACACACTACTGCCATAGTGTGCTTTTGGTGGTAAATGATGCAGCAGATAGTACACAGCAGAGAAGCATTCCAGCCCTTTGGCACCCATTATAGCCAAAGGTAGAATTTGGCCCCCAAATGAATTCAATCTAGACTAATCATCGCTGCTATGATGGGCCCTTGATAACTACTGGGAATTAGTCCTCAGATCCCCCGTGGATACCAACATTCATGGATGCTCAAGTCCCATTATATACAGTGATTGGATAAATGTTGTCCCTTATATAAAATGGCAAAATCAAAGTTTGCTTTTTGGAATTTGTGTGTGTGTAATATTTTCTAACCAAGGTTGCAGAATCTGTGGATATGGAGGGCCGGCTGTATATGGAGCACCTGGGGTGGAGTGCACCCCACTTTCACTGACGCCAATGGAATATAGACTTCCATAACGCAGAAGCAAACAATCATAATGGGACAATGTGACCCATCTCCCCCCTTTTAGCTATGGGAAATGGACAAGCAAGTTAGCAACAGAGGAAAATTTACTGCTTTGGTTCCGTTCCTGCCTTCCTACTCCCCCCCCCCCCGTTTCCAGCTATTAAGCTCCTTCAGAAAGAGGCTACTGCCACAGTGCAGAAATAAAACAGTCTGATCCCACTTTAACTGCCATGACTCAATGCTATGGAATTTGGGGATTTGTACTGGGGGGGGGGGGGGCAGAGCTCTCTGACAGGGAAGGCTAAATATCTCACAAAACAAAAAAATTTCATAGCCTTGAGTCATGACAGTGAAAGTGGGGTCAAAGTGCTTTATTTCTGCAGTGTGGCCAATAGACTCTTTATTTATCCTGGACAGCTATTAATGTTTGGCCAGGATGCTAAGATGGTCTCCAGAACCCATCTGCCTTTCTTTTGTTATAGGACCCAGAGGTATGGTTTTCTTGGTCTGGTTTTCCAGTGACTGAGCTTAAATGCCCTCTTTTGGTCAAACAGCTGGAGATCCTTTGGATGCAGCATGCAAAGTCTTTAATCTGAAGACTCTGGCCTTGAGCCATAAGGGATGGAAGAGGACTTTCCCCAGATCAGACCAAAGGCTTCTGTAGTCCTGCAATCTGTTCCTTACAGGGATCAGTTACTGTATATCCCTTTGCAGCATGTGAGCACACATTATTCTCTTACTGAAATACCATCAGCTAGCATTGAAGAGTCAAGCTGCCTCCAATAACTGGCATTTATGTGCAGCCATCGTGATGAGTAGCCATTGAGAGACGCTTCCCTCATCATTCCATAGGATATAGTAATTTATTTATTTTTTTAAAAAAATAATGTCTCTCCTGCCTTTTGGCCCCCAAGGTGGACTTCTAGATTAAAAACACAAAAAATACAATAAAAACAATGAGATAATACTTCCCCCGCACAATCTATCACTTAATGCTATAAAATGGAAGCAAAGGAGGGGCATAATACAACTGGGATGGTTTGTAAATACATTGCAAGAGCAGGTTGTTAAGACACACTAAAAGCACAGTAAGAAGTAGAAATATTCTTGTCTCCTTCCTCAAACTCAATAGAAACAGAGGACTAATGAAATCTATTTTGGGAACGGAGTTCCACAGTCCAGGCAGTACAATGCACAAAACCAAGAGTCCTGTCACACTACACAAGTGTAATGCTATGATTCCACTTTAGCTGTCCTAGTTTCCTCGTATATGGTTCTGGGAATTGGAGTTTGGTGAGGTGTTTAGACTGCTCCAAAACAATAGCAACAAAAAATCACAATAGAGGCAGTACAGACCTGACCGCACACTGACCGCACACTAGGACTTAAACTAGGCTGGAACAATCACATGCTTCGAACCCTAGTTCCACCACCCTGCCTCCATCATGGCTTGCCCCTGTCCACATGACGCACACCATGATGACATCTGTGACACGCAGTGTGCAAACAGCGCTGGCTGGAAGAGGCATCATCATGGCATGCCAGCAGCACCTATGACAGCCCTTCCAGAAAGCTGCTCAGAGCAGCTTCTTTTAGGGAGAGATCGGTGCTGCAGCGCGCAGCTGCTGCGGCACTTACCTGTGGCAAGAAAGGGTGGCCACCCATCTGTACTGTCCCAATAGAGAGAATACCAGAGGTGCCAAACCAAAAACCAAGCAGAATTGTAAGAACAGAATAATATATTTAAAACATATACAACATCTAGAATGCTACGTAACCAAAATTATCTTCTTCAAAAAGCATATTTACAGCAACCAATTCCAGGAGCTCACCTTTGTCTCACTAATACATAAACTTGCCCTGGTCGAAAAAAGATGTTATTGGAAAATCTGTTGTGTAATTGTATATATGGTTTGATTGTATTGTGCTATATGTCAAACATGTTTTTCATATTACAGTGCGCCTGTGCCATATGCGGGCTTGCTATATGCCTATTTGAGCTTATGTGTATGGCAAGCCTAGAAGCATAAAATGGTGTGTGTGCCGCAGGTGCATGGTGCCATAAAAACCAATGGGGTTTCATTGTGTACTGAACATACATGGGGGGTTGGTGGGTGGTGGGTCTGGAACGGATCCCCTACATATAGGAAGGGTCCACAGTATATATATTTCAGTTATACAGCCTTTCTCAAATAGTGGGGCGGGCCCCCCAGGGGGGGCGTGAGGCTCCGTAAAGGGGGGCGCGAGGCTCTGTTATGCAGAGGTGTACTTATAACAATTTTATAGACAAATGATACTATTTACAGTTGCGCGGGGGGCGCGAAATGTTTTCTTCTTCCTAGGGGGGGCATGACAGAAAATAATTGAGAAGCACTGAGTTATAGCAATCTGGGTCCTTCTTCTTCAGTTAAGGTGGCATCTCATTGCTAGGCTTGTGAAGTGCTGGAGCCCTTTCACATTATACAGTCATAGCACTCGTGGGAAGCCACTTTGACTGCCATTGCAGCATCCTGTGGAATCTTGGGGTTTTAGTTTGGTGAGGTACTAGAGCCAGATGGTTGAGACTCTTGATTATCTTTCCCTAAACTGCACATTCCAAGATTCCAGGATGGAACCATGATTAATGTGGAACCACAATTATGTAGTCTGAACAGGCTCCAGGACCACTCCTAAGCTGCATTTCACAGGATGTGGCTTCCATACCTTTCATTATTTTGGTCACCATCCTCTGGGCGTGCTCCAGCTTGCCAATATCCCATTTGAATCCATTGTTCCATGTCCTAGTCTTTGGAGCAGCAGAAAACAAGTTTGCTCCAGTCTCAATATGACATCCCTTCAAATATTTAAACATGGCCATCATGCCACCTTTTAACCTTCTCTTCACCAGGCTAAATAGGCTCTGCTCCCTAAGTCTCTCCTCGTGGGTTTATGGTTTTCAGACCCTTCACTATTTTGGTCGTCCTCCTGTGGACACACTTCAGCGTCTCAACATCCTTTTTGAATTGTGGGACCCAGAACTGGACACAGTATTCCAGGTGAGGCTTGACCAAAGCAGAAGAGAGAGATACTATTATTTCCTATGATCCAGACATTATACTGCTATTAATACAGCATAAAATCACATTGGCTTTTTTAGCTGCCACATCACACTGTTGACTCATGTTCAACTTGTGGTCTACCAAGGCCCCTAGATCCCTTTCACTGGTACTGTTGTCAAGCCAGGTGTCCCCCATCCTATATCTGAGCCCTTCATTTTTTTCTGCCCAAGTGCAGTCCTGTACATTTCTCCCTGTTCAAATTCATTTTACTGGTCTTGTCCTAGTTCTCTAATCTGTCAAGATCATTTTGAATTCTGATCCTGCCCTCTGGGATTTTAGCTACCCCTACTAATTTGGTGTCATTTGCAAAAGCTTGGTCTGAAACAGACTGTTATTCTACCCTGACCAGGACTGACAGCTACTAAAGTTCCTCTTTCCAAGTGAAAGATGCAAAAGATGCAGAAGAATGGTGCTCCTACCATTAGCTGTGTCCCATCATACCACTCTCTGGTTTGTTGCTTCCTCAACTAGGGAGATGTAAGGGATTGGATAGCCTTGGGGTGCTGACGCAGGAGGCCTTCCAGCTCCTTCACCAAAAGGATCTCAGCCATCCAAGTCCAGCCACTTCTTTCCTTTCTTTCTCTTTGTTTCCCTCTGGTCTCTTGCATGTGTCTTGTTGAGCACTGCAGGTTCTAATAAAAATTTAAGTGCCTGACTTTAAAAAACAACAACATTCTTTTAGTTCTTCTGCTTTTCTTTGCAATGGGCAGAGCTTAATTGCAAGCCATAAGATACCGTATAATTGCATCACTGTTATTTTTGTGCTGTTATGTGTCTTTGAGTCGATTCTGACTTATGGTGACCATATCACAAGGTTTTCTTGGTAAGATTTATTCAAAGTCTAAGATTACCTTTTTCTAACGCTAAGAAAATGTGTCTTGCCCAAATCCATCCAGTGGGTTTTCATGGCAGAGCAGGGATTTGAACCACTGTCTCCCAAAATTCTAGTCCAACAGCAAAACCACTACACCCCATTGGCAAACCACTATTAGGAATGGCTTTTTGAAAAAGTATATATATGTGAGACATAACACACAGAAGTGGTATTCCCTCCCTTTACTTGAGGAAATGCCTCCATGTTACATTTATGGATAAAACACTGTCATAATTTTTCCTCTGGGATGATCTGAATATGAGAAAGGACTAAGAGGCTATCCTGTCTAACCCCCCGCCCCTGCCCAGTATAGAAAACTATAGTTAAAGCATCCCTGAGAGATGGACATTCAACCTGTTCCTATATGGATTATAGGTTGGGCACGAGATGCTTGGATTGTTGTGTGTCTTGAGCTGTTTGTTTTTCAGAGAGAAAGGATATATATCAACACTCTTCTTTCTTTCTTTCTTTCTTTCTTTCTTTTCGGTTTAGTCCAGCGGTTCTCAAACTGTTGGGTGGGACCTACAAGGGGAGACATGAGACTTGGTGCTCCTGTTCCTCCCCACTCCTTTCCCCAAACTTTTTCTGTCCTGCAGGGAAGAGAAAGGCAAGGTAGGTGCTTGAGCCTCTGCATGAAGAAGTAAGAGGATTGCTGTTTCCTTATAAAATGTTAAAATATGAATATACATGAATGTGTGAACAAAAATACACACTCTAAGCAAACAAAATATTTTTATTCATATACTGTGTTGAGCAGGGACCGTGACGTCCGTATGCTGTTGTAAAGGGGGTCATGAGGATGAAAAGTTGGAGAACCACCGGTTTAGTCTTTGCAGCCCAGTGGCAAGGAAGCCGGAGGGGGAGACGGGACCCTCACCTTCCATAATCTATAGCAACTGTCACCCGGCAAACTACTCCCATTTCATACAGATAGGTTAGGTGTCAGTCTGCGATCGATGGCTCTCGAACAATAATTATAAAAACTAGCAGGTTGTGTTGCTTGAGTGAGTTTAAGAAGAGTAGGGTCTCAATCTTCTCTCTAATAGGGCGTTGACAGTCCGCAGACGCAGAGGGCTCTGTCTTCGCCTGACAGCGCTGTCATTAAACACCAGGTAGCGTGGAACAAGGGAGAACAAGGATCCCTCACGCGAGGGAACATGCCGCCTTGACAGCAGTTATTTGTCATCGCAGGGCTGCCCAAACTCCTCAGACTGCAGTTCGGGCGGCTGCTTAAAGTGACTTATGGCCCCTGTCTGTGGCTGCGGTTCTGATTTGATAATCGGTAAATGTTTGTCAAAGATGAATTCCCTCCCTGATTCAGTGCTGTGCTGGGGAAGCAAATGAAAAGTGGTTGTGCGTGGAAAACACACACTGGATGGATTTAAGGAGCCAATGACGGAGCCACAGACGGAAACCTGGCCAGGTGGAGAGTGGCACAGGACTTTCCACCTGACGGAAAACAGCAAGCAAGCCGACAAGTGCAGGAGCTGGTTTGGCTTTGGGAAGACAGGAGAGGAATCTAGCTGTCTTGTTTCTAATCCATCATATACTGTTCTTAGGATGCATGATCCTATCTCTATATCTATATTATAGTTTGCTCAGAGGCTTGGCTAGGCTAGTGAAAGTGGCTCGTTTTCCTTTGCTTGAATTACAGATGGAGCCCCACAGAATAGTCATAAAAGGGAAAGGCGGGATAGTGAGAAGTATATGGCTACGCTGGGCAAAATGAAGGCATTGCCTTCCACAATTAGGATTCTTTGAAATGGTCTGGAGACTTATTCAATAAAGATGTATTGTATTGTATAATTAGGATTCTGCCCCCTCCAAATGAAATTTTCCTTCAGTCCCAAAATTTCTAGCATAGCAGTAACTTAAAACTTCAGAGGAACCTCTGTAGAAGTACACCAAGTCTAGGAAAGATGATCATAGAATCATAGGCCTGTTACAGACTGCCAAAATAAAGCTGCTTCGGGTCTCTTTGGAGGTATGCCATTTAAATGATACATGGGTCCTAAGAGTCCGGAGGTCGCGCCAAAGCCACACTCCATTCCTAAGCACTGGAGTGCAGTTTTGGTGCAGCTTCCGGATTCTTAGGGTGCATGCATCATTTAAACAGCATACTTCCAAAGAGACCCGAAGCAGCTTTATTTTGGCAGTCTGTAACAGGCCATAGATTTGGAAGAGACCCCAAGGGCCATCTAGTCTAACCCCTTGCCATGCAGAAGGACACAATCAAAGCACTCCTATGTCCATCCGGCCTCTGTTTTAAAGCCTTGAAAGAAGGAGACTCCACCATCCTCCAAGGCAGCAATGTATTCTGCTGTCAAACAACTCTTACTATCTGGGAGTTCTTCCTAAAGTCGAGGTGCAAATTGGAATCTCTTTTCCTGTAGTTTGCATCCATTGCTCCATTGTGTCCTAGTCCCTGGAGCAGCAGAAAACAAGCTTGCTCCATCTTCATGTGACACCCCTTCAAATACTTAAACAAGGCCATCATATCACCTCTTAACCATCTCTTCTCCAGGCTAAACATACCCAGCTCCCTCAGCCACTCTTCAGAGAGCTTGGTGGTTTCCAGAACTTTCATCATTTTGGTCCCCTTCCTCTGGACGCAGTCCAGCTTGTCCACATCCCTCTTGAACTGTGATGCTTATGCTACAACTTCTTTTGCAGTTAGTCTCAATGGTGCTACAAAATCCCTTTGCATTCAGCAATACAATTTAAGCACCCAAAGCAAAGTGGCCAAGGGAATGTGAACACATCCAATGGAAGAGTTATGGGGTGAATGATTTTCAGCATCTCACTTTCTGCCTATTTGGGGACCGGAGAGAAATTTCATTGAGGAGGATCAGAGATCTCATTTGATGAGGCGATGTCCTCATGCCACCTCCTTTGGAACTACATCCCTTTTCTCTATATGTGTTTGGGCCACCCAAAATATTGGCCAATCACTTTCTCTTCCAAGGAAGGACAGGTTTGAATTTCTATGTCTTCTGTGTCCGCACACTTGTGGTTCAGTACAGTTGATGCAGTGCCCCAAGCTGTGGGTAGTCTTCGTGATTTTAATGTTGGACATCGATCATGCTGCAAGCATCACACTAAAAGAAAAGCCTCTTGCAAACAGCACATTTTACCCTGGTGCAAAATGTGCTGTGACCCCAGAAGACAGCATAATTCAAACATCTGTGCAGCTGCTGGGAAGTCATGCCAGCCTCGGGGCTGATAAAGACACTTCCCCCTGAGAATGGGAATTGCTAGTGCCCCTGAGCCCTAGGAAGAATGGGGAAAAACACCCCTTCCTATGTCACTCTAGCTGATAAAAAGTTAGTTGTGTTGAGATATGTAACCCCCACCTATTAGGCTGCCTCTTTGCCTCAGTCTTAAAGCGGGGGACATTGGGACCAACTACACATAAAACTGTGTCTCCATTTAGCTGAAGAAGAACATTTTCTTTGCTTGCATTTCTGTTCCTGCATCCTTTCCCCATCTGCTTGTAATCAATGCAGCTATAGTTCTGTTCAGGGTTGGGGTGGGGGGGGGGGGGGGGATCCAACCACCTTTTGTTTGTTTCTTTGTTTAGACAGTTTTTTTGGTGGGGAGGTTTAAACCAGTTTTATTGCATTAATGTTTAAATAAAAAAATTTGAATCCTACTTATTATTCCCCTCCCCCAGCGCCATTCCCTTGCCCTTTTGTGTCCTGTCTTCTTTAGATGGTAAGCCTGAGGGCAGGGAAATGTCTAATTAATTATCTGTAAGCCACTCGAAGAGCCTTTCTGGCTGATGATCAGGGTATAAATACAGTAAGTAAGTAAGTAAATACATTATATTAATACCACGAAACATTATTTTATGCATTAGAAAGCTTGATCAACCATGTTTTATTGCTTTTTGACATTAACAATCCAAAGTTATTAGGCTTTGAGATGATTTACATCTTTCAATAAAACTGTAGTAATTACAGTATATTGACAAGTTGGTAGCCTATATATAAGAGTATAGGACTGCATCAATATAGAAATAAATTTGAAAATTAAGTAGCAAAAGGCAGTTCATATCGTATGACCGCTAGCTTAAGATAATAATTGTTCTCTTTAAAAAAGTGCTCTTTTAAAGCAATTTGTTTTGGTTAAACTTACATTAGTTGAAGGATTTGTTTTTGAATGGCATGTCTTCCACTATAAAATACTGTAAAGTGATTAAAAAGAGGCAGCTGACACTGGATACTGGTCTAATCAGGAACAATGGCTAATAAACTGAATTGAGATGACCGTTGTTCTTCCAGTAAGAGAGTTGAAAAATAGTAATAATAGATAGACTTTAAAAAATATATGAATAATTGATTTAAAAAAAACAGGATTTTTTAAAATAAAAAACCCAAACAATACTGGTTCGGTTTTATTTCTGTGTACCCTTGTCCTTCCCTTTTCGCAGAGTCCGCGGCCTCGCTCTTTGCAGGAGGGACAATCTGGGGGACAAAATGGTCCTGTCGAACCATGGCTGGGTACCTGAGATCCTTGCCTCCAATTTATTCCATACTAGCCTCACATCTCTCTTCACTTTTATGATAAAAATTTGGATTATAATAGGGCCACCACATTTTGAAAAGCAAGAAAGAGGACACTTTTGCCCACTGACTACTTGAAGCCACTGGCTGTTGTGCCAACCCTGAGTTGGCATCGGTGGGCAGGAGGCAAAGCAGCGGTGGACATTTTAAAAATCCCGGGACATTTAAAACAACCGTTCCTTATACAGAAATTTTAACTCTGAAAAAGAGGACAAGTCCTGGAAAAGGAGAACCTTGGTCAACCAAGACTATATATAAAACTTTAGAGGGCAGAGATCAGTCTCCTTTGATCATGTTATGAAATACTGGAGCTAAGTAAAGGTGAATAAAGTGAGGGAGGAGAGTGAAAGAGAGAGATGGCTTTGAAGAAGTATAATATGAGTATGGTATCCAGGGAAAACCTTTTTGGTTCAAGTGTTAAACGTTCTCTTGCCTCTTCTTCTTCCCTTGTGGGCTTCCATTATGTTGCCCTTTGGTTGCCTCTGTCTCTCCCTTCTAGTCCCATAATACTTTTTGAATTTTGAATATCATTCAGAATCTTCAATATCAAGTTCAGAACAAGGTGCCTCAAGTCGGTGGAGGAAAAAGGTTTATGGCAAACAGAGGAACAAGCATGAACGTTATTGATTCTGTGTGATTTATTTGAGACTTCTTGGCACAGGACTTTCATTTTCTTGGCATGAGAAGATGATCATGCCTTGTGTATGGAAAGCACTTCTGGATTAACTTGATTGCCTCTTATTACAGGTGGCCAGCAAAGCAAAGTTGTAAGAGGATAACACAAAGCTACTACTGTACCTCTTGGTGTAGTAAAACAACAACAACCAACAATAGGGGAGGGAGGGAATGTTGAAATGTAGTTGTCCCCGTAGTCCCCTCCTGTTCAGATAACCCTTGGGGAAATAGGGCTGGGTTAATGGCACCAAGAAAATAGAGGACATAAATTATGATCCAGAGAGTGGGATTTTGCTCATTGTTTGACCTCTCCGTGGCTTTATTAGCAGTTTGCCAAATCAGTCTGTACCAAACTTGCAAAGTTTAAGAGGATGTAAACGTTCCCCATCTTTCTATCAGTCATCCATTTAACTATCTATTAATTCAATTATATTTTATTCTTTTTAATAATAATTTTATATCCTTTATTTACAACTTTTAAATGGTTTTTATCTGTTTTAATGTTTGTCAACCACCTTGAGTCTCAGTTAGAATAAACAATCATCTGTCAATTATCTATCTATATGTTCTCATTATATTTTGATTAATAAAAACTTCTTGTAGGTTTTTACCTAAATCTTTGTATGTGCTTTTGGCACATACAAATTTTTAATTTATGCAAGCCGCCTTGAGTCCCAGTTAGAATAAATAATAATCCTGTCCTGTCCTGTCCTATCTATATTTCTATATTTTAATTGCATTTGAATAATAATTTTTCAGTCTTTTGATTGTCAAGTGTTTTATCTGTATTTTTAAAAAAAGTTTGTAAGGTGTCTTGAGTCCCAGAATAAATACAGTAATCATATCTATTATCTATCTATCTATCTATCTATCTATCTATCTATCTATCTATCTATCTATCTATCTACTATTTTCTATCTAATCTAATGTAATCTATATATATTTATCAATTATCTATCTATCTATCTATCTATCTATCTAATCAGTTATCTCTCTATATCTATATCTATATCTCTATCATCTATCTATTAATTCTATTTATATCTTAACTGCATGCTAAGCATTTCATTATGTCTTTTCAAGTGCTTTTATCTGTATTTTAAAAAAAAAAAAAAGGTTGTAAGACACCTTGAGTCCCTGTTAGACTAAATAAATAATTCTCTCTCTCTCTCTTATCATCTGTCATTGTAGATAAGATCAGGCAATTGACAGGCAGACGCCAAATGTGAAGGGTCTGTTGCTGAACTTTGGGGGAAGTTTTCATCATGTCCAGTTATATTTGGGGACGCATATGTGTGGAGCATGGTGTGAGAAGCGAAGGGACTTTCCAAGGCAGCTAGATCGTGGTGCAAACTAGGAGGCTAATATGGAATAAATTAGAGGCAAGGTACTCAAGGTAACCAGACATGGTTCAAAAGGACACTGGAAAAATGTGAAGTCGGCTTTCATGGCCGGCATCTATAGTTTTTTGTGGGTGTTTCAGGCTATGTGGCCATGTTCTAGAAGAGTTTATTCCCGACGTTTCGCCAGCCTTTGTGGCTGGCATCTTCAGAGGCTGAAGCCACCAACACTGAAAAAGCGTGCAGTATACCAAAATCTGAATAACCTTGAGTATATGTTTCAAAATGTGTAATGGTCCCCCAAAAGGTTTCTCCTAGGACTTTATGCGGTCATGTTTGTGCATTTGGTGGCCTGTGGCAGGGCTAAAAGACCAGGGAGGAGACTGGCCTGTTGTCCCTTGATATTGTTTCTTATGGAGAACAAGGAGGGGCCTTGTTTCCTTGCCCCCAAATGAAATGCAGGGCCATACAGAGCTCGAGGTCCCCTCTGGTTGCTCCTTCTCTGGCGCTGGCCTTTTGCAGAAGCGCCAAGCGGCCCTTGGATTACATCCCCAGGTTTTATTTTATTATTTTATTTTTCAAAGTGCTGAAAACGATGAAGAGCAGGAAAAGTGGAGTGATTTATTAGACTCATAAAAATTCATACTTTGTTATTCCAGTCATCTTACATCTGAAGCTTGTTAGAATGAAAACCCCTGGCGGCTCCCACCGGGCGCGTGGGGTGGGAGGGGGCGCATTTATCACGCTTCATACTTACTCCGGCTGCCATGGCGGCTCTCATTTAGAGAAATGGACTGGGCTTCTGGAAATGCATTAATAATCATCTGCTGACGGGGTGAAGAGTGTGTGTGTGTGTGTGTGCGCGCGTGTGCGAGGGGGGAGAAAACCTTTTTCATTATCATAAGGGTTGTGTTTGAACAAGGCCCAATACGCTGGGGACACATTTCCTCTCTTTAACGGCGTCTTGAGCAAGGAAATGTGTTCTCCATGTACAAACCACAGCCACCTCTCTGGCAGTCCTGGCGGATGAGGGCAAAAGGCGCTCATTTGTTCTGTGGTCCTCAGGCATACTAAGTAGATTCCCAGCACTTCGGACAAGAGGTCTTCAAGACTGGATAATCATAAGACTCTGCAAAAAGAGAGGAACATGTTTTCATAGAATCCTGGAGTTGAAAGAAACCACAAGGGCCATCCAGTTCAACCCCTTTCTGCCATTCAGGATCTCACAATCAAAGCATCCCAACAGATTGCCATCCAGCCTCTGTTTAAAGATCTCCAAAGAAGGAGACTCCAACACACTCGAAGGAAGTCTGTTCCACTGTCTAACAGCTCTTACTGCCAGGAAGTTCTTCCTAATGTTGGGCTGGAATCTCTGTTCCTTTAGCTTGTATCCCTTGCTCCGTGTCTTATTCTCTGAAGCAGCAGAAAACAAGCTTGTGACACCCCTTCAAATACTTAAACAGGCTGTTATATCACTTCTTAACTGACTCTTCTCCAGGCTGCACATACCCAGCTTCTGAAGCTTTTCCTCAGAGAACTTCACCATTTTGGACACATTTGGTTTATGGGTTATGATGTGGGTATATACAGTCAGCCCTCCATACCCACGGATTCTTTATCTACCAATTGAAGCATCCATGGCTTGAAAATATTCAAAATCTATATAAATTCTAAAAAGCAAACCCTCATTTTGCCAATTTATTTAAGGGACACCATTTTACTTTGCATTATATTTAATAGGACTTGAGCATCCACAGATTTTGGTATTCCTGGAGGGTCCTGGAACCAAACTCCAGAAGATGCTAAGGACCCACTGTATCAAGTGATTAAAAAAAGGGTGCAAAACTGAATAAAAGCAGCTTTACTTTTACACCATTCCTTTTGAATCACCTAGTAATTGTGAAGTCCAGTCAATGGGATCCTGACTTCGAATCCTGATTCATTTATAAACAGAAGGTATGACTGGTCATTGATAGATTGTTATGTCTGTGCTGTTGCTGTGAGTCTTCCAACTTGGCAACCCTAAGGTGAATATTTCCTGGGGGTTTCGTGGCAAGATTTGTTCAGAGGTGGTTTGCCAGTGCCGCCTTCTCAAGCTGAGAGAGTGTGACTTGTTTAAGGTCACCCATCAGGTTTCCCTGGGTGAGTGCAGATTTCAACCTTTGGCCAGTTACAGACGGACCTTAAAGTGCGCACGGAGCGCGTACTAGGGTTAGGAAGGGGCGGTGCTTCTGCACCCCCTAGCCCTACTACGCACTCTGCACGTAGAAAATGGCGGCGGCCGTTCCACACAGCCACCACCATCACTACGTCACGACCGCAATGCTTCCAAACGAGGCGGTGCAGTTGTGACGTATTGGGGCTGCGCCAGGGCGCCTAGGGCACCCTTTCCACGACCCTGGAGGAGCTTCGTTTTGGAGCTCCTTCTGGGTTTGCGTCACTGGGCGCAGCCTTCAGACGGCTGCACCAGCGACACAGAGGAGAAAGGGGCCAAGCGGCCCCTTTCTCCTCCTCCCCGCCGTCGCCGGGTGTCCTTGGGGCTTCAAGCCCCAAGGACACCCTTTTCTAGGCCGTGGGGAAGCGGCCTTTTGCAGCTTCCCTGCAGTGTGGAAAGCGGCGGATCGGGGCCTCGGAGGCTGCCGGTCTGGCAGCTGAGGCTCTGATACAGCGGGGAAAGGGGCGGGTGCACGCCGCCCCAAACGGGTGGTCTGTAACCCGCCCTAGTCTCCCTTGTCCTAGTCCAGTGATCCCCAAACTTTGGCCTTCCAGGTGTTTTGGACTTTGGTTCCCAGAATTTCAGACCATTGGCCAAGATAACTGAGGCTCCTGGAACCCAGAGAGTATGGGAATCACTGTCCTAGTCCAATACTCAAACCATAACTGGCTCTCACATCTCTATTCCCAATCTTTAAAGGGGTGTAACAGAGAATAGCCTTCAAACGGTATAGTGTTAGTAATTGCCATCAAGTCAGCTTTGAGTTTTGGTGACCCTGTGAATGAGAGATCTCCAAGAGCCCCAGCCCTCCAGAGCCTGCTCAGGTCCTGCAAACTTAGGGCAGCCATAGCTTCCTTGATTGAATCTATGCATTGATAGTGCGGTCTTCTTCTTTCCCTCCTGCCTTCCACATTGAGTGTTATTCTCTGTTCTAGTGATCCATGCCTTCCCATGATATGGCCAAAGTTTGATAGCCTCATTGTGGACACTTTGGCTTCTAGGGAGAGTTCACACATTATTTCCTCTTGGACTCATTGGTTTATCTTTTCAGCAGTCCATCGTATCCACAGAACTCTCTCTCAGCATCTTGTTTCTGCTGAGTTTGTTCTCTTCTTATCAGCTTTCTTCATTACCTGGCTTTCAAGACCATGCATAGAAATGGGAAATATGGTGGCATGGAAGGGAATATAGCAGGTCCTGCCAAGGTCAAGGTGCTGGGATTTAGTGTGTAGGAAGAGCTCATTCTTGGAACATTTATTTATTTATTTATTTAGGTATTTATATCCTGCCCTTCAGCCCTAATGGCTCTCAGGGCGGCTTACCATTATTATTTTTAATCAGACAGTTCCCTGCCCTCAGGCTTACAATCTAAAAGACATGAAACAAAAAGAGAAGGGAATGGTGGAGGGAAAGGGGATGAGGTCCAGTGGTTCTTCTCTTCTTGCAGTAACAAACCCACTCCCCAACTTTGAAAGGGAGCCCTTCTATGCAGAAGTGGTCTAGGACTCTGAACGACGGATAATGTGTTCTTTTTTAGATTGTAAGCCTGAGGGCAAGGAACCGTCTATTATCCCCTCTGTTGTAAGCCGCCCGGATTCCCAGTGATTGGGCAGCATATAAATAAATCCTATTATTATTATTATTATTGTTGTTGTTGTTGTTGTTGTTGTTATTTTCAGGAAAGAGTAAAGTTTTGCACCCATGAAACCATGACATTTTCTAGGCAGCTATGGGCAGGTGGCTTCATTTTACATGAGTCACCTGCTCTACCTGTAGCCCTTGAGGAAAGATGTAGGATATTGGGGGACTGTGGATATTGGGGACTGAAGCAGTTTTGTTTGATGTTTTTAGGACAGAAGTAATATAAAAATTTCATAGTAGCTGAGAAATGAATAGATTATACATTAGTATTTTTAGGCTTGGGAGGTTGGAAGTCAATATAGTTTGTGTAAGTTTTTGTTAAGTGGAGTTGTGTTTTTAGGAATTTAGGGTTTTTTTAGTTTTGTATAAGGGGAGGATATAGGGAGTGATGAGGCTGGGGGCAATGTAGTTTAGTTGTTAATGTAGCTTAGTTTTAGGATAAGTATATTTTAGGAAGGTTTTGTTGTTGTTCATTGCCTTCAAGTCATTTTGGACATATGGCGACTCTAAGGAAACCCTGCTATTTGTGTAATGTGTTATATGTTATGTGTGTAATAGAATTAGGGTTTTTTTTTGGGGGGTGGTAATGTATGTTTTATATTTTAAAAGCTAATAAGATTATTATTTTTAAAAAAGAGAGGAAAAAAGCATTATTTAGAAATCTGACTCGCAAGCTCGGCTTTGCTTTATAGTACACTGGTCCCCCGGGTTACGAAATACCCAGGTTACGAAATTTTCGGGATACGAATAAATCCCATAGGGATTCATTGTTTCGGCTTACGAAGGTTTTTTCGGGTTACGAAAAAACCCCGGCGCTGTTTTAAATGGAGCCGCGGCACAGCCGCGGCTTTTTCCCCATTAGCGCCTATGGGCTATTCGGCTTACGAAGTATCCCGGGTTACGAAAGCGGCGGCGGAACGAATTAATTTCGTAACCCGGGGTACCAGTGTACTATGGATTTCAGTTAAATCACTACTATATGGACTGAATGCAGGTGAAGTTGTGCTCTTATCCTGTTCTGATCAAAATGTGGAGGAACTGAGAACTCCAGCCTTGATAAGTTCAAGTGAAATGATGGCCTTCTTTTAAATGTTTCAGATATTTCATTCTTTTAAATATCCCTGCTGTCCCAGAGGACCAGGTCTAATGATTTCAAGCTACAGATTTTGATTAAACATTGGAAGGAACTTCTTGATGGTAAAGTGTAGTTTGGCAGTGGAACCAGTAACATTGGTGGAGCCTTCTTCTCTGAAGGTCTTCAAAAAGAAGCTGAATAGCTCCTTGCTGGGAACGCTCTAGCTAAATTTCCTGCATTGAGACTTCATGGCCTGCAATGGCCCTTCCAGATCTATGATTTTTTAAGTTGTTGGCCCTTCATACCTTCTTAGTGAAAAGCACAGAACTTCTACTTAGAGAACCATGGCATACCATGGTGGTGAGATTTGAGCTTCTCCTGAAATCTTCCAGAGCTAGTCTTTGTCTCTTCAAGCGCAGAGTATGCAGCCACAGATGGAATGTATGATTTTCTACTTACTTAAGCGTTTCTTTCATCATCTGTTTAACCATAGAAGATTTCTGTTTTCTTCCCCTCCTTATGTAAAGAACCTTAAAAGTATGCTTCGGGGCACTTGGACACAATTCTCATGCAATCCTTGAGTTTTCCTTCTCCGCTTGGATATGAATTGGAACAAGCACAGATAACTGGAATGTAACTTAATGAAGATTAAACCATAGCAATTTTGTTATGTTGCGGCTAATTGTAATAACTGCTGACATTATTATGGTGCAGATATAATGTTCTAGAAGAAAAGCCTCTAACCATGGGCTGTGTTCTCCTTTCGTTTTATTTTTTTTGAGCCAGGTGCAACCCAGCATTGCTCTGAATTGTTAATTTCAGCTACAGGTGTTAGCCATTCTGGGTTGAATTTAACTTGGTTGCTGTGTAGTAACATGAATATGCAGGTAATAATTTCCTCATAGGGAGGTCTGTAGAAAAAGATGGGGCTGGGTTGCAGGTCAGTTGTTCAAAGAAGAGGAAAAGGAAGCATACAAGTTAGTGTTGTGTTTCTGTTGTCCTCTCCAAACCATTATGCAAAAGGATCTTGTTGCACCTTTGATACTGAGCAAAAGAGGTTGTAGCATAAGCTTTCATAGACTTGGTCTGCTTCCTCAGATTCATGTGTGAATGAAAACCTATGCTACAGCTTTTTCAGCTCAGTTAGTCTCAAAGGTTAAGGTTAGACAAGATCCCTTGTGTTGTTGTTGTGTGCTTCCAAGTCATTTTCGACTTATGTGACTTTAAGACAAACTTATCAAAAGGTTGGCAAGTCTCTTCAGAGGGAGATTGCCGTTGCCATCCTTTGAGGTTGAGAGTGTGGTTTTCCCAAGGTTACCACAAAACCACACAAAAGTGGGTGTTTATGTTCGAGTGGGGAATTGAACCCTGATCTCCAGAATTGTAGTCCAACACTCAAACCATCACAGTGGCTCTCACAGGATCCTGCTGGATACTGATATTCTGGACTTCACAGCTGTATCTCGAGCATGTTTGTTAAATCTAGAATATTGCCCCTGAACCAGGAGATAGAATAAGAACTATTGTTTTGAGCTGGGTTGCAAAACGTTCATTGCCGTGCTTCTCCCTCACAGCTGCCTCTCCTTGCTCCATCAATATTCTTAGCTGCACAAGTAAACTTGAGAGAGAGAAATAAAAAGACCCGTTTCCTTGGGTTGGACGTTGTGAATTGTGAGATCTGTGGCTGGAAGTGCTTAAAAGCCGAGGTGGAGGCTAGGTTGATCCGAGGAGGAGCGCAGCTTGTACCGTGTAATGTGCTGACGATGGGGGTGTAATGGGCCACCAATCATCCCCAAAGATCTCTGGGCATTAAATCAGCGCTTGCTTTCCGAGGCCTCAAAGCCGTGTGTCATGAATCTTCAGTTGCAGGGTGAGATTTACATGCCTAATTTAATACTGTGAAAAATTTCCCCGACGGGGACAGAGTGCTCCTGTGGCCTGAGGGATATTTATGGATCTGTTTAGGGGAACTGTTTAGGGGGACACCTCTTACTTTGGGGCATATATCAGGAAAGCCCTGGTCTAGACAAGGGATTCAACCCAAGGGAATTAATGGGCTCCCCAATGTTAACAGAGTATGGCACAGAACGTGTGGATTCATAAGAACTTCCTTGGCTGCATCCACATTAGAGAAATAACCTGGTTTGAGACCGCTTTAACTGCCCTGGCTCAAGGCTATGGAATTCTGGGAGTTGGAGTTTGTTATGGGCCCAGAGTGGAGCTCCCTGTTCCACTCTGGGCCCCACAACCAACTCCCAGAATTCCATAGCCTTGAGCCAGGTCAGTTAAAGTGGCACCATACCAGGTTATTTCTCCAGTGTGGATGCAGCCCTTGCTTTCTTTTCTTCCCACCCTCAAAAGTCAAGTTGCTAGTCCTCTGGTGAACTGCCTTGTTGGATGAGGCCCTAGGGCCCAGTAGCAGAGATTTTATGCCCTTTCTTGTACAATGATAACAGTAGCAATGAAGATTTTGATCTTGCTTTTCTTATGCATATTCGTTAATCTAAGCCGAATTTTAAAATGCAGTCCTCAATAAGATCACTTCCACGTGACAAGTTTTTAAGAAAAGTCTTCTGATTCTACTGTATTTTCTTTTAAGAAGAAGTCCTTACAAGAAGGTGGACAGCAGTTGGAGTGGAGGCTGTCTCCTGGTACTGGCCAAGTCACTGAAAAAGACGTCTTCTTCCTTGTCCAACCAAGCTGTGGTTCGACCATGGATGGGGCAGGGAAGCATTCCCCCACTTGATCGTAGTGAATGGACAGAGTAGTTTGAAAGTATTCACTGTACTTTCAATCTACTCAGTAACAATTGAGTTTTCATGGCGGTAGATTAAAATGGTAGCTTGAGCTAGAACACATTGGAACAATCCAATCTAGAAGGACCTAAAGCATATGTATCTAGTAGCTGGCTAGATCCAGGAGTATAGCCACAGATGGGGCAAAATGCCTCCTCCAATTAAGAACTCTTTTTCCAGTTTCAGCATCCTTTATGGTCAGGAGCATCTCTGTTTTGTCTGGATTCAGCTCCAGTTTATGAACGCAGCCTGTTTCTGTCTTCAGGCACCATAGCTTTTTCCCTGGCGTTGCATGAAAAGCAGAAACAGAGCTGTGTCTTGTCAACATATTGATATCAACACACTTCCAGATTCCCAGATGATCTCATCCAGTAGTTCCATACAGATGTTCAACAGTATGGAAGATGACCCAGGACATCATAGGCCAAAGGCCAAGGCATTGAATTAATGCCACTTCTGAAACTGATCTATGAGGAACAGCACAAACCAATACAAAATAGTTCCTTCTAGGCCCATCTGTATCCCATGGATATAAATCAAATCAAATTTTAAAAAAATCCAAAATTCAACAGGAGCGTAATGTTGTTCATTGACTATTTTGAGGACTTTTGCTTCCAATCAGATGGCTGAATGGCTGAATGCTCCTCTGAACTGATGGGTGTGTTTGTGTATCTGAACTGCACAAGCATTCATCTGAGTTATCTTTCCACTTGTATATCTTGGGTCCTCTTGCCTTTAACAAGGGGATTTGCTTACTGTGCTTTAAGAATAGTTTTAACCAGGCCCCCTTCATGTAAGGACAGAGTTAAGATCGACATTAGCAGAAATTTACATTTTCTGGGTCTGCTGTGTTTTATTTGAGGGCTACGTTTTAAGTCAAAACCTTCTTTATACAATTTTGGTCTTCTGAACATTAATAAGAAATCGAAAACAGTAAGAGCCATAGCCCCTCTGTCTTCCCACCGTCCACCAGAACATGTGTCCTGTTGCACATCATTAACTTGCCATAATGCCGGCGCGGTGTGTTGTGTTAGAGTTCTAGCAGCAGACAAATGTGAAATGACAGATTCCATAGACAGATGCCGAGATTGTGCTGTACATGTAGACAGGGCCCAGACAGATGGGTGAAGGAAAGTGTGGAGGGAGGTTGAATAGATTAAACAGATGGGCGGATTGATCAGAAAGATGGATAAGTGGGTCTAAAAGACTGACGGATGAACCTTGGCTCTTCTCTTTCCAAGTGACTTTGAACAACCACAAACAAATTATTGTGGTCAAGGATGTACGTATATGGAGCACTGCGGGCATCTTTTGCGTGGGGAGCGGAGTGTGACATCTTCTTGAAGCATCACTCTTTTCCTCACTATTTTTTTAAAAGCAGGTTTCTTTGCAGTGGAGAAAAATGTGGACGCCTTGACCAATGCTTCCATGACTCTGAGTTAGGAGTGAGTAAAATGCAGTCCATGAGCCCCAGTGCCCCTGAAGACTGATCCAGAAGCTTCTCAAATCCCCCAGGAAATGTCATTTTTTTTAAAGAAAACTAAGGCCTGTTACAGACTGCCAAAATAAAGCTGCTTCGGGTCTCTTTGGAGGTACAGTGGTACCTCGGGATACGAAATACCCAGGTTACGAATTTTTCATGATACGAAAAAATCCCATAGGGATTTATTGTTTCGGGTTACGAAAGTTTTTTCGGGTTACGAAAAAACTCCGGCGCTATTTTAAATGGAGCCGCGGCAGAGCCACGGCTTTTTTCCCCATTAGCGCCTATGGGTTTTCGGCTTACGAAGGCTTTTCGGGTTACGAAAGCGGCCGCGGAACGAATTATTTTCGTAACCCGAGGCACCACTGTATGCTGTTTAAATGATGCATGCATCCTAAGAGTCCGGAGATCGCACCAAAGCCACACTCCATTCCTAAGCACTGGAGTGCAGCTTTGGTGCAGCTTCCGGATTCTTAGGATGCATGCATCATTTAAACAGCATATCTCCAAAGAGACCCGAAGCAGCTTTATTTTGGCAGTCTGTAACAGGCCTCAATGTTGATTTTCATTGCTTGAAAACCAGCCAAAAAACCACCTTGAATGGCAACAAATGTGAAGATTTCCTTTGCCACCTGCACCAGCCAATATCTGGTCCAATATGGCAACCAGCAGTACGTTTATCTCAGGGGTAGGCAACCTTTTTGAGCTGGGGACTGGGTTGGTGTCCCCCAGACAACCGGGGGGGGGGGGGGGGGAGCCAAAAATAAATAATTAAATAACATAGGACAACATTTCAAATTTAGGACACATTTTTTAAAAATGGAGGACATGCGAAATTTTTTTGATGATTTTTAAAAAATGTTAATATAAATGCATGTTTCTTAGGCATGATCAAAATGGAGGACATCTGGGCCTCATTCCTAGACAGATGGCAGAAATGTACTTCCCTTTCTGGCCAACCCCCCCCATTCCAAACAGCACATTTGGGCATTGAACATGGTTTTACTTAAGATGGCCTCTTGCATATTTCAGAGGCTTACTGCATAACCAAACGCTTTGGGTTTCACACTGAACATGGGTTCACATGGCTATGCATATTGAACATGTCAAGGTAGTTTCACAGTTCTTGCACCAAGTGTACTTCTCAGAACTGTGTACTTGGTCAAGGGACTGTGGTTTTTCTTCACTGCACATGAGTTTGTAAAAATCACAGCAACTTACATTGGCCGTGCCTCTGAAGCTGGCTCATATCACCATCACCATCACCATCATCATTGTTAAAACAAAGCAGACCTGTAAAAATGGAATGGAAATCCTCCTCCTCCTCCTGCTCCTGTTCTTCTTCCTCCTCCTTCCTTCCTTCCTCCCTCCCTCCTCCTCTTCCTCCTCCTTCCTTCCTTCCTTCCTCCCTCCCTCCTCCTCCTGCTCCTTCCTCCCTCCTCCTCCTCCTCCGTCATTCCTCCCTCCTCCTCCCCGCGCGCTTCCACGAGAGGCCAATGGCCCCACGCGCTTCCGCAAGAGGCCAATGGCACCGTGTGCTTCCACGAGAGGCCAATGGCCCCGTGCGCTTGTGCGAGAGGCCAATGGCCCAGCGCACTTGCGCGACAGGCCAAAGGCCCCACGGGGCCTTTGGCGGCGGGCAAGGCGGTGACAATCGGCGGCAGGACTGAGCTGGGGCCGGTCCCAATGGCTCAGCGGGCCGCAGGTTGCCGACCCCTGGTTTATTTCACTTCAGACACAGTGAAGCTCATTGGTGTGGCTTCTGAAGGGGAAAATTTCTTTCCAGAAAGTCCCAGCCTCTTTCCCCTCTTCACCAAAAGATAAGACATATGGAACTGAGATAAAGCAAATTTGTTTAATTTAGGAACGCACTCTGCTATTCCTCCATGAGACTCCACTGCAGCATAGGAGTCTTAGTGAAGAAAAAGACGTAGTTTTTTGTGGGTTTTTTGGGCTATGTGGCTATGTTCTAAAAGAGTTTATTCCTGACATTTCGCCAGCATCTCTGGCTGGCATATTCACAGATGCCGACGAAACATCAGGAATAAACTGTTCTAGAACATGGCCACGTAGCCCAAAAAACCCACAAAACTATGGATGCTGGCCATGAAAGAAAAAGATTGTTCATTTACTGACAGCAAACTTTATGTTGTTTTTTCCTCCAGCTTTTAGACACAGGAAACCAAACTGCACATTTCAGAGGCTGTTGCCACAGTGTAGAATTAATGCAGTTCGACAATGCTTTAACTGCCATGGCTCCATGCTATGGAATCCTAGGATTTGTAGTTTGCTCTCTGGCAGAGAAGGCTATACTGTATATCTCACAAATCTACAGATCCCAGAATTCTATAGCATTAGCCATGTTACTTAAAGCGCTGTTAAACTGCATTAATTCTGCAGTGTAGACAAAGCTCTTAGTCTCTGGAACAAAACATGCTGGATAACATATAGAGACATCCTAATCAGAAAAAGAATTCAAAGATATAGCCATGTTAGTCTGTAGAATCAGTACGTAGAGAGATCTTGTAGCACCTTTGAGACTAACTGAAAGAAAGAAATTGGCAGCATGAACTTTGGTAGACTTCAGTCTATATACTACTTACATACTAAGCAGAGAAAGGTAGTACTGAAGTGTTTATTGTGTTCTAAAAGTCAGCCTAAGCCTAAATGCCATTCTTAGGTTTGTGTTAGTGGCAGGACACAGAGGAAGAGGCTCCTCTGCCAAATTCCCGCCAAGGATGCCATCTCTATTAGGCCTTTGACTTGGTTACAGTCAATGTGATTTTCATGTCTGCCCTCTTCCCCTTCTCCTACTAGGAGGACATAAGTGGGAAATGCCCCCTGCCCCAAGTGAAATCCCAGGTGCCTCACTTCTCTGTTTTGGATGTCCACCTCATTGTGCCTTGCACCCCACCATCTGTCACCACTTTTTGCTAAAAGGGCCAAATCCTTGCCACTTCAAATGCCTTTTTCCGGTCCTTTAGCCTGATTTTTTCTTCCCCGTTTCTTCTCTTTGAATCTGAAAGGGTCTTTCCCTCTTTGCTTAGTTTTCTCTTGGCTGTACTGTCCCACACAGCAACAGCGGCAGGCTGTCTTTGGAGACGGGAGGAAAGGACTGTCGTCCCTCCCAATCGAGAACTCTGTCACTGCCTAATGATCTGGCTCCCCCTTTAATAGTGCAAATGCCAAAGCGCTGTAATAACCTTCTTTTTTCTTTCTCTTTTCTTTTTTGCATTCCACTCCTGAGCGTTATTCCATTAGCCCAGATTACAGCTGCGATTCCTTATATTGATGGCTGGGAACAGCGTGTTGGCTTCTGTTGTATAGCCCCCATCTTTGCATTATGGATCTCCGAGGCTGGCTGCCGGCTGCAGGGCTGATGACGGATTCTTAGGCTAAGCTGCAAATGATGTATAAGCCCCCGGCCTGATAGGCACGCTGCTTCTC
Source organism: Sceloporus undulatus (assembly GCF_019175285.1). Classification (NCBI taxonomy): domain Eukaryota; kingdom Metazoa; phylum Chordata; class Lepidosauria; order Squamata; family Phrynosomatidae; genus Sceloporus; species Sceloporus undulatus. Next base: position 248,916,970 of record NC_056525.1, on the reverse strand, counting down.
CCTGCCATCATCAGCCCCCCCTCCACCCTGACTGCATGCTGCCCTCCCCACTGATCGTATCAGACTTTATTTAATGAAGTTGACTAGCTGTGCCTGGACTGCCTCACTCAAAGGAGACGGTCAAGACACAGCTTATTGATCATAGCCTTCTCTTCCAGGGAATAAAGAAGCACCATCTGGGACTGTTACCCAGCTCTGGACTTCTTCACTACAGCCATGTGCTCTTTGCATTGGGGTGGGGAGCAACCCAAGGGTCTTGGATCTGGGAAACGTTGATCCTTGCGGTTCCCGAGAGTGTGGGCCAAAACAGGACAATGTGGAGGGAGCTGTCCACCATCTGTGGCTTACATTCTGTGAGTTGTGTGTGCCTTTGTGTTGCCTGTTGACGTACGGTAGCCGCATGGATTTCCTGTGGTTTTCTTAGGCAAGGGATACTCAGGGGTGGTTTTGCCAGTTCTATCCTATATCGCCTACAGCACCTGGGATTTGTCGGTGGTCCCCCAACCAAATACTAACCAGGGTTGACCCTGTTTAATTTCCAAGATCAGATAGCATCAGATGCCTTTAAGGCAGGGGTAGGCAACCTGCGGCCTGCGGGCTGGATGCAGCCCGGTGAGGCCTTGGGACTGGCCCCAGCCCGGTCCTGCCGCCGATTGCCGCCGGGGCCTTTGGGGGGCAATTGTCTATAGAAGCCTCAGAAACATGCATTTATATTAACATTTTTTAAAAAATCAGCAAATTTTTTCGCGTGTCCTCCACTTTTTAAAAAAAAGTGTCCACCATTTGAAAATTTTGTCCTACATTTGTCCCGGTTTATTTATTTATTTAATTTTTAAAAATAAAAATTATTTAATTATTTATTATTTTGGCTTTGGCCCCCAAGTTGTCTGAGGGACAGCAACCCAGCCCCTAGCTCAAAAAGGTAGCTTACCCCTGCTTTAAGGTAATGGAGTGGTTCTCAAAATTTGATGCTCCAGATATTTGGGACTTCAGCTCCCAGAAGCCCCAGCCAGTGTGAACAGTGGTCAGGAATTCTGGGAGCAGAAGTCCAAAAGATTTGGAGAACTGACGATTGAGAACGGGTTGCATTAGGGTAGGATATTGAATTGATTGTAGAATGATGATCAGTGTAGGTCAACCTCATTGATTCAATAGATCTACTTTAGTCAGGTCTACCAATAGAAACCAGACCTTTATCTGAAGTCGTCTTAGCCAAGGGCCTGTGTGGTATAATGGTTTGAGTGTTGGACAAAGGTTCGAATCCCAGCTCAGCACACTCTCTACTTCAAAGGAAAGCAATGACAAAACCTTTCTGGACAAATTCCCCAGGATAGGACTGTCATGAGCTTATAAAAATAATGTTCAAAACATAAGAGCCAGTATGGTTATGCAACTCCCCTCAAAATAGCAGTAAGTTAAAATAACAACAGTAACCATAAAATTGAAGGTGCCTATGTATTGACCTTCAAAGCTTTAATGCTTGTTGCTGACCTTTGGGAGGAGAAGACTGTTTGAGCAATCTGGCTCTCTGGAGAGGACTTTAAAGGTACGAACCAGCACTGTGGATTATGCTTGAAAACAGACTGGCAGGCAGTTCATATGGCAAAATACCAACATTATAGGATTCTGCTGGCCAACCCACTCACCAGTCTTCCATCCCTATTTTGGCGTAGCTGTCTCATTCCAGACTTTGTCCTGAAAGTGACTGTATCTATTAAACATTGGAATAATCCAAACAGGAGATACCCAGCAATGAAAGAAGTACAGCATAGAATCAGCATTTCGCAGATTGGTAAAAAGAAAAAAGATAGATGATCAGTAGGGTGAAAGGGGATCTTGATCTAGAAAAGCAAAGGTATGCTACCTCTTTCTAACTGTCTTAGAGCCTTGTAGTTTGTGCATTTGCAAACGTTAATCACTGCCACTACTTGGAGCGTTCTTGAGAGTAATTGGTGAATTACTGCTTTCATAAAACTCTGAGCACTACCCTCAAGGTCTCTCCCAGCCAGCTAACCTTACACTAACAGCAGTCCAGAGTATTGAATTGATTGGGTGCATGGAACAAAACTTCTTCCATGACCATAATAAATTTCTCCGTTATATTCTCTAACTTACTGGAGATATTTATTAAAGATTGTGCCCAGAAACATTTTTTTAAAAAAATTTAAACAAATGTTTTGCCTCTCCTAAAGTGTGGCCCTAGGTGGTTCATAGGTGGCCCTGAAAGGAGAAGTGGACAGAGTTGTTGGAATGCAGCTCCCATCATCCTTCACTATTGGCTGTGCTGGCTAAGACTAATGGGAACTGCAGCCTCAAAATGCCAAGAGGACCACTTGATTTATGCCCAGGATGGTTTGTGGCATGTTCTGCTACTGCTGATTTTTCTGGCTGGCCCAGTCTGCAGTGTCTCTTGTGTTCCTTGATTCTTGTTTTCACACTGTGTTTGGTGGTCCCTATGGAGACTTGTCCGCAGCTGCATGGTATGCGCTAAACTCTTCCTGCGGCTGTGAGAGGGTCTCTCTGGTCCTTGGCTGAGCCAAGCATTTGCTGGATTTTCTTTGTCGGTTTGTAAACCATTTGCAGGTTGTGCTTCCTCACCACTTTGCCTATTCTGTCTGTGACTCCTTTGATGTATGGTAAAAATACCTTCTCTTTGGGTGGCTGCTTGTCTTCACTCCTCTGGGTTTTTCTGGGCCTGGCAGCTCTTCTGATATCTGAGCTGGAATAACCATTAGCCTGTAGAGCCCGGTCCAGATGCTTCAATTCATCTTCCAAGAAGTGGGTGGGGTTCGCAGATGCGTTTTGCTCGGTCTACCAGTGTTTTGATTGTGCTTCTTTTTTGTCCTGGGTGATGGTTGGAGTTCTTGTGCAGGTATCGGTCTGTATGTGTGGGTTTTCTGTATACTATGTGACCCAAACGTTGGTTCGGTTTGTGGATGACTAGGACATCCAAGAATGGCAGTGTTCCTTCCTTTTCTTTTTCCATAGTGAATTGGATGTTGGGGTGGATGTTGTTCAGATGGTTCAGGAACACAGCCAGGTCTTCGTCTCCATGGCTCCAAATGGTGATAATGATCCCCAATTAGCAGACACTAATCCTCGTTTGCATTAGCCTCCCAGCCTGAGGACTGCCATCAGCACAGAACAAGACACATGCAAATCCCTCCTGCATTCCCAGGCTCACACAGGATACTGTATATAGACCCACTTTTTTTCCAGGCAAGCATTCTCTGAAGATGCCAGCCACAGATGCTGGCGAAACGTCAGGAAGAAAATCTTCTAGAACATGGCCACATAGCCCGAAAAACCCACAAAAAAAACTATGGATGCCGGCCATGAAAGCCTTCGACTTCACATTGAACAACAAAACAGTTAGAGATAGAACAGATGAGACTTACTAGCCTCTACTACAATGTTGAGCATCCCTTACCCAGAATTTCAAAATCCAAAATACTCCAAAATCCAAAATTGTCCACATGGGTGGCTGAGATAGTGATACTTTTGCTTTCTAATGGTTCTGCATACACAAACTTTGTTTCATGAACAAAATTATTAAAAATATTGCATATAAAATTCCCTTTGAGCTATGTGGATAAGGTGTATAGGAAACGTAAATGAATTTTGTGTTCAAAATTGGAATCCATCTCCAAGATATTATGCATACTTATGCTAATGCAGGTATTTCAAAATTAAAAAAAAAGTCTGAAATCCAAAACACTTCTGGTCCCAACCCTTTGGATAAAGGAGAATCAACCTGTAGTTAGTCTGTTGGCCTGTCTAGGTCGGTATTGGGCTCTTTTGTTGGTAAAAGGTCTCTAGAGTCCCTCTCAGAGCAAGGCCTTTCTGTTCCCTGACCCTCCCTTCAACCTGAGATGCTGTAGGTTGAGGTTGGGACCATCTAGGTGTGAAGAAGGTGTGTGGAGACACCTCTCTCCTTGCAGACTCAGGTGCTTGTGGTCCCATCCAACTCAAAGATTCTATAATCCTAAAGTGTACTATAACTGACATTCAGTTCTCTTCCCAACAAGGGACTGAGCAACATTCTTAGACTACTTTTTTTCATATGTATACTGAGAACAGAATAATAGGATCTTTGAGTTGGAAAGGGCCACAAGGGTTATGCAGGACTATACAGCTGAAGCACTCTAAGATGCCCATCCATCTGTTTAAAAACCTCCAAAAAGGAGACTTCATCACCCTCCGAGGCAACATATTCCACTGTCAAACAGCTCCTACAATAAAGAAGTTCTTCCTGATATTTTGGTGGAATCTTTTTTAATTTGAGTCCATTGGTTCATGTTTTAGTCTCTGGAACAGCAGAACACAAACTCACTCAATCTTCTACATGATCTCCCTTCCGATATTTAAAGACGGCTATCATGTCACCTCTTCGCCTTCTCTTCTCCAAGTTAAACCCACCCTAAGTCAGCTCTCTAAGTCATTCCTCATAAGGCTTGGTTTCCAGACCTATGATCACAGAATCATAGAGTTGGAAGATACCTCAAAGGTCATCAAGTCTAACCAACCCCCTGCCATGCAGGAATACACAACCAAAGCCCACCTAATAGATGGCCATCCAGGCTCTGTTTAAAAATCTCCACAGAAAGAGACCCCACCATCTTCCAAGGGAGTGTGTTCCACTGTTGACCAGCTCTTACTGTCAAGAAGTCCTTCCTTGGTTGCCCTTCTCCTAACACATTCCAGCTTGTCAATGTCCTTCTTGAACTGTAAATGCTAGGTCAATGAGATTCCCAACTCCATCTTGGTCCCCCTTCTCTGGACATACTCCAGCTTGGTCAAAAAGGACAAGATGAGCTACATCCAAGGGTATTAAAAGAACTGGCAAATGTAATATCGGAGCCATTGGCAATCATCTTTGAAAACTCCTGGAGAACAGGAGAAGTGCCAGCAGACTGGCGGAGGGCAAACGTTGTCCCCATCTTCAAAAAGGGGAAAAAAGAGGATCCCAACAATTATCGTCCGGTTAGTCTGACATCAATACTAGGAAAGTTTCTGGAGCAGATCATTAAACAGAGAATCTGTGAAAATCTAGAAGCCAATGCCATAATCACAAAAAGTCAAGATGGGTTTCAGAGAAACAAGTCATGCCAGACAAATCTAATCTCTTTCTTTGATAAAATTACCAGCTTGGTAGATGAAGGGAATGCTGTGGATATAGTATATCTTGATTTCAGTAAGGCCTTTGACAAAGTTCCCCATGACATTCTTGCAAACAAGCTTGTAAAATGTGGGCTAGACAAGGCAACTGTTAAGTGGATTTGTAACTGGTTGACCGGACGAACCCAAAGGGTGCTCAACAATGGCACCTTTTCATCCTGGAGAGAAGTGACCAGTGGGGTCCCACAGGGCTCTGTCCTGGGCCCAGTACTGTTCAACATCTTTATCAATGACTTGGAGGAAAAAATTGGGGGAATACTTATCAAATTTGCAGATGACACCAAATTAGGAGGAATTGCTAATACTCCAGAGGACAAGATCAACATTCAAAATGACCTGAATAGACTAGAAAGCTGGGCCACAGCAAACAGAATGAACTTCAACAGGGAGAAATGTAAGGTACTGCACTTAGGGCGAAAAAATGAAATGCACAGATATAGGATGGGGGACACCTGGCTAAAGGAGACAACATGTGAAAGGGATCTAGGAGTCCAAGTAGACCACAAGTTGAACATGAGTCAACAGTGCGATGCGGTAGCTAACAAGGCCAATGCGATTTTAGGCTGCATCAATAGAAGTATAGTGTCTAGATCAAGGGAAGTAATAGTGCCACTCTATTCTGCTCTGGTCAGGCCCCACCTGGAATATTGTGTCCAGTTCTGGGCGCCACAAATGACTAAAATGGTGAAAGGTCTGGAAACCATGCCCTATGAGGAACGACTTAGGGAGCTGGGGATGTTTAGCCTGGAGAAAAGAAGGTTAAGAGGTGATATGATAGCCCTGTTCAAATATTTGAAGGGATGTCATATTGAGGAGGGAGCAAGCTTGTTTTCTGCTGCTCCAGAGACTAGGACCCAGAACAATGGATGTAAACTGCAGGAAAAGAGATTCCACCTCAATATTAGGAGGAACTTCCTGACAGTAAGGGCTGTTCGACAGTGGAACAAACTCCCTCGGAGTGTAGTGGAGTCTCCTTCCTTGGAGGTCTTCAAGCAGAGGCTGGATGGCCATCTGTTGGGGATGCTTTGATTGTGATTTCCTGCATGGCGGGGGGTTGGACTGGATGGCCCCTGTGGTCTCTTCCAACTCTATGATTCTATGATTATATGATTCTAATATCCTTCTTGAACTATGGTGCCCACAACTGGACAACAGTATTCCAGGTGAGCTCTGACTTGAAAACAAACCATGGCAAGGGTTGTTGGTACCCATTGAATTGGAAGGGACCTCATGAGCCATCGTGTCCAACCAGCCGTTCGACTAGACCAGTGATTCCCAAACTTTGGTCCTTGAAGTGTTTTGGACTTCAACCGCCAGAAGCCCCAGCAAGTATTTTCAGCAGCCAGGAATTCTGGGAGCTGAAGGCCAGAATATCTGGAAGACCAAAATTTGGGAATCACTGATCTAGAACATCTCCAGCAAGGCAGGTATCCAGCCTCTTTTTGAAGAGGTCCAGAGAAGGAGACCCCACCGTCTCTCTAGGAAATTGGTTCCATTTCTGGTCTATTCTTACTGTCAAGAATTTCCTTCTAATGTTCAATCAAGACCTACCTTGTTGTAACTTCAAACCATTAGTCCTGGTCCTACCTTCTGGGGCAACAGAGAACCAGCCTGCCCCCTCCTCTCTCTGGCAGCTCTTTAGAAATATATAAAGAGGGCAGTCATGTCACCCCTCTGTCTTCTCTTCACCTGGCTGAACATGCCCAACTCCCTCAACCTTTCCTCACATGCTTTGTCCTCCATGCCTCTTATCTTCCTTGTTGCCCTTCTCTGAACCGCTCCAACTTCATATTCATCCTAAAACGAGGTGCTTGGAACAGAATGCAGTACTCCAGTAGAGACCTGACTATCACTTTCTTTCCACCAAGTCAATATATATCTTTTCTCTCCCTTTCTTGTGTTTGCTCCTCTCTTATTGTCTTTGACACTGCCAGGTTTCAGGAGAGGAGATGCCCCCTTCCTACCCACCTCTTAAACTTAGGGAAGAGGGTGGAAGAAAAAAGAAATCCTTCCTGACCCAAAAGTCCTTGGCATAGGTGTTAGATGAAAACTCACCCTGAAAAAACATTTCTTAAATGTAGGCAGCTCCCCTAGAAAAGAAACCCACGACCAAATGAGATCCTTTGTGCTTCACAAACGGCTCTGTGCGTTCCTTAAGTCACTTTAATGGAATCCGTGCGGCTTTCACATCTGTAACAGGGAAATCTCCTTGGATCCTGCTGGAGAAAGGGGCTGACTTTTCTGCACCCTTGTGATCCTCCATAAGCCCTGCTTGCTTCCATTTGGAAGTCCATTCAGCGCACAGAATTAGCGGAGCTGATTTGGCACTAATTCCCCTCTGCCGAACGTCTCCAGCTGAAACGGATTGCCTTGAGAGGCAAATGTTCAAATCCACTTGGAGGCTCCATAAAAGGCCTCTTTAAATAAAAAGTTTCCCCGCTCATTGTTCTGCCATCCTCCAGCAGAGCAGCCGACTGACTTTGTGGGGGGAGGCAGAAGAATGGGGAGAATTTGCAGGTGAAGTATGTTTGATCATATGGATTTATTGCCTATTAAACAGCAGCTTGTGCTCATGAAGTGTTGTTTAAATTCCACCATAAGTAGAGCTTTTCCCCTCCCTCTTTCCAAAGAGCCCTGGCACTGAATAAGAGCGAAAATTAAATTCTTCTCTTCAACCAAAGGAAAGGCCTTCACAGAAGCCGATTCCAGGAGCAATATAATTAACCTCTCGCTGTGCCTTTCTGTGGGAACATATTGAACAGCCTCTGTGCTAATCACCCCATAATACTCAGGTCTGCTTTCACACTGAAATTAGTAGCAGTATTAGAGTAATCCTTGCTTTTTTCCCCCTTCTGTGTTAGCACTCGGGACCCGAGCCAGCTAAGGAATCCAAGGACATGCGCTCTTGAGCGGAGCAACACAGCAGAGATGTTTAGAGGTGTAACTGGCTTAACCTAAAAAGCATGCAAAGGGATCTTGTAGTACCTTTGAGACTAACCGTGCAAAAGAAGTTGTTGCATAACTGTTCATAGACTTTGGTCTTCTTCCTCAGATACATGGAGGAAGTAGACCTATGGGACTGTCCGTACGGACCAAAAGGCCTGTACCTCCTGGCCTGTCTAGACAACACAGGCCAATACCCCCAAGCCATTCTGGTTTGATCCCTGCTCAAAGGGGCCTTGTTGTTGTTGTTATCTGCAGCTGAGTTGACCTCAACCCATGGTGACCCTGTGGATGAGACACCACCAAGAACTTCTATCTTCCACTTCTCTGCTTAGTTCCTGCAATTCCATATCCATAGCCCTCTTGATTGAGTCAATCCATCTGGTAGCAGTGGCCTTTCTCTCCTCCTTCTGCTCTCTACCTTTCCTAACATTATTGTCTTTTCCAGTGATCCATGCCTTCTCATTATATGGCAGAGTACATCAGTCTCAATTCCATCATCTTGGTTCTAATGAGATCTCCGGCTTGATCTGTTCAAGGACCCATTTGTTGGTCTTCTTTGCTGTCCACGGTATCCTCGGCACTTTTCTCCAGCACCACATTGCAAATGAGTTGATTTTTCTTTTGTCTGCTTCCTTTACTGTCCAGCTTTCACATCCATACATAGGGATGGGGAATATGGTGGTTTGGACAATTCTAACTTTTGTACTCAGTTGCATATCTTTACTCTTCAGCAGTTCTTCTAGTTCTTTCATAGCTGCCCTTCCCATTCCCAATCTTCTTATTTCCTGACTGCAGTTACCATTCCTGTCTATATTTGATCCTAAGTATGGTATGGGTCAAAATGACCTGCTGTTTGCCACAGGGTTTCTTGGAAACTCTGCAGTAACATCCAGCCGACCCACATACCACATACCTTTCTCCACTGTCATTGCTACTGAGAAGGAACCCCCCCCCCCCCATGTGGCATCTGACATGGAAAGGGGTGCCTGGCTAGATGGATGTGGTCAGGCATCTGTTTCCACATCAGATACGACGACAGGGGTCTTCACAGTAGAGGCAATGGCAGAAGAAAGTAAGGAGCATGCAGTGGTGGTGAGTACATGGTGGGTGGGCATGTAAATACCACCTGTTACTGTGGCGGCCCAGGGACTGACCCAGGTTAGGACCCAGTTCACAATAGCATGGGCTCAGTCTGTGCAGACTCTCTGGAGAAACAAGCCAGAGGCTCATTAATGCAGATGTCTAATGAGATTACAAATAGACCATGCTGATGTTAGAAGAAAGGGCACTAGAGTCATTAAAATAAGCAAGGTGGTTTGTACTCTGCATTACACAGCTTAGGTTGTGTGCAGATGTATATTAAAAAAATGAAGACTGCTTTTGTACATATATTGAGTTTGGCACATTTTTAAAAATCTGGTGACAGGTTGTGTATCTTTTTATCACAGTTTTGTCCCCACAAATCTACTCCATGTCATGGTAACCCCCTTCACAAGATTTATTTAGAAGAGCTTTGTTATTGGCTTTCTTTTAGGCTGAAAGAGTGTGACATGCCAGAGGTCACCCAGTGGGTTTCTGTGGCTCAACGGGGATTTGAACCCTGGTCTCCTTCAGTCCTAATCCAGTGCTCAGATGACTATATCATGCAATATGGCAGCCCTATCATGTGTTTTAATTGGCAAGATTTATTCAGAAGGCTTTTGCCCTTGTCTTCCTCTAAGGCTGAGAGAGTGTGACTTGCCAAAGCTTACCCAGGGGATTCGCCTGGATGAGCAGGGGATTTGAACTCCAGTCTCCCAGTCAAATTTGTTTGTTTGTTTAATATCCCACCTTTCTTCCAACACAGGATCCAAGGCAGCATGCAGCATTTTACCACACACGTACCATACTGTAGTAGTGTGTGTTTTAACTATGTACCAGAAATAATACAATCAAGGAAGGTGCTTGCATGGCTACTATCAGGGTGGCTAGTAGTCCAGAGATCAGAGGAGTTTGAACCTTGGTCTCTGGCCTAAGTACTCAAACCAGTGCAGTACACTGGCTCCCTTTAACCTGTAGTAGCCTGTTTCAAAAGTGAAATGTAAGGTGTGTGTGTGTGTGTGTGTGTGTGTGTTAATTGGAAAGAACACAATCCCAGCTGGTGCCTATGTGGGCCTTGCTCCAACCCCCTTGTAAATATAACAAAAGACTTTCCATGGGTTTTTAAAAAGCTTCATTGACTTGGTGCATTTTGATTCTTCAAACGTTGCTTATTATTAGACAGTCTGTTGGCGAAAGAAGGATATGGAGCGGTAATCGGAATTTTAACTTGCAGAGAATGCTTAATTACACAGAGCGCAAAGAAGAGCTAATTTGTTGTCTCCTTTGTACGCCAAATGTCCCTTTCCATTCTCTGTTTAGCATTTCTCCCTGGATTGCTGTCCAGACATCACTGCTTGCGCTTGGCATATTGTGAACTTGGCAAGCCTGAGGTTCAGCAATACCCTCTCTCTGGGGCATCTAATTTTATGCAAGAACTGGGATAAATAACAATTTTCCACCATGTTATCTGCTGTGCAATGTTGTCTCCTATTGCATTGGTTGAATAGCCATGGAAACGGGTAAAGAACTTTTATGAGTCAGTTGTGTTTGGGGTTTTTTTTTTTGGGGGGGGGGGTGCCGACATTATTTCAAATTCTGAAGGCCTCTAAGCCAGTGGGGTTAAAGTAACTGTTGAGAAAAAAGAGGAGACAGCCTTTCTGATCACAGGCTGCTAGCAGGCTATTTCATATTTAGCAGGTGCCTGGCATATCATAGACCATGATTAAATTTCTTTTTCCATTTTACAGCAAATCAGGTGGACAGGCCTATTTTGACCTTAATAGAGGAGCCAGAGGAAGAGAAAAACAGTGAAAGTGGATTCGCTACTTCTCCTCCTCCTTCTTCTTCAAAGGTCCTGCTATGTAGTGGGGGTGCCATAGTGGGGGTATAATTCCTATATTCGAAGAATCTTTCACATTAAAGCCCTACAAATTTCCATAGGACAGAGGAGACTAGGGAAGATACTGTGCGATTCTTCTAAACTGCGGGCAATTGGGAAACAGTTCCATGGGGCAGATCCATTTCTTCCCCCAACTCCTCTGTGGGCCACCCCTCCCCATAACAATCCCTAATACTTCAGTTTCCCTCTGTTGTCCTTCTCAAAATGGCAGTCACAATTCTGTGAGGGGCTACATACAAAAAGAACCTGGATGTGCAAAAGGATCTTGTAGCACCTTTGAGACTCACAGAAAGAAAGAGGTTGGTGGCATGAGGTTTTGTAGACTTGAGCTACTTCCTCAGATGCATGGAGTTATTGGGTGGTTCTGGGACTGTTGTGTAGGTGGCCTATTGTCATGTGTGTTCGTGCTTTTGGGAGATTTTCTGTGTGGTTTCAGGTAATTAATTGTACTGAACATGTTTAAATATTTTCTGGGGGTTGGAAGCTTGCAAACACATGGTGCTGTGATGCTTTGGCCATGCAACGGCTCTGCTGCTGGATCTCCAGGGAATGCATTTGCTGTTAGAATCAGAAGACAGGGAGAGGAAATGAGCTCCATGTGTGGAGCTGCCATCTTGCCAGACCTGCTCTGTGTCGGCATAGTTCCCCTGTGACTTTGCGGAGAATGAGATATGGCAGGATTGGTTGGAGGGGAAGGGGAAGTGAAGCTTAAGAACTGGAAAGCTGCCTAATGGCACTGTTTGGTGGGCTGTGCAAAGTCATCTTGAAGGTAGCAGAGAAGGAACGGTATGCAAGGAGATACTAGGGAAGAAGAAAAAAGAAATACCAGCAATGTGGTCATGTTCTAGAAGATTTAGGAACAAACTCTTCTAGAACATAGCCACATAGCCTGAAAAACTCACAAAGAACTATGGATGCCGGCCATGAAAGCCTTTGACTTCACAAAGGTATTACTATTTTGTGGATTTTAGATTTGCATAGATATCCCTCCAAAGAACAGAACACCAACAAAAAAATGGGAGATGTCTCAAGAAACCAGGATGGATGACTAAAGAACTTTCACCTGAGCTAAAATTAAAAAGGGACATGTATAAGAAATGGAAAAGGGGGGAAATCACGAAAAAGGAATTCAAAGAAATAGCAGGTGTGTGTAGGGGTAAAGTCAGAAAAGCTAAAGCGCAGAATGAATTCCGGCTTGCTAGAGAGGTTAAGAACAACAAAAAGGGCTTTTTTGGATATGTCCACAGCAAAAGGAAGAAGAAGGAAACGGTAGGGTCACTCCGTGGAGAAGATGGCAAAATGCTAACAGAAGACAGAGAAAAGGCAGAATTACTCAACACCTTCTTTGCCTCCGTCTTCTCAGAAAAGGCAAAGGGTGCTCAACCTGAAGATAATGGAGCAGAGGACAGAATAGGGGAATTTCAGCACAGAATAAGTAAAGAGATAGTAGAGGAACACCTTATTAATCTAAATGAATTTAAGTCTCCAGGACCAGATGAACTACATCCAAGGGTATTAAAAGAACTGGCAAATGTAATATCGGAGCCATTGGCAATAATCTTTAAGAACTCCTGGAGAACAGGAGAAGTGCCAGCAGACTGGAGGAGGGCAAACGTTGTCCCCATCTTCAAAAAGGGGGAAAAGGAGGATCCCAACAATTATCATCCAGTTAGTCTGACATCAATCCCAGGAAAGATTCTGGAGCAGATCATTAAACGGAGAGTCTGTGAACATCTAGAAAGCAATGCCATCATCACAAAAAGTCAAGATGGGTTTCAGAGAAAGAAGTCATGCCAGACAAATCTAATCTCTTTCTTTGATAAAATTACCAGCTTGGTAGATGAAGGGAATGCTGTGGATATAGTATATCTTGATTTCAGTAAAACCTTTGACAAGGTTTCCCATGATATTCTTGCAAACAAGCTTGTAAAATGTGGACTAGACAAGGCAACTGTTACATGGATTTGTAATTGGTTGACCGACCGAACGCAAAGGGTGCTCAACAATGGCTCCTCTTCATCCTGGAGAGAAGTGACCAGTGGGGTCCCACAAGGCTCTGTCCTCAGGCCAGTTCTATTCAACATCTTTATCAATGACTTGGAGGACAAAATTGGGGGAATACTTATCAAATTTGCAGATGACACCAAAATAGGAGGAGTAGCTAATACTTCAGAGGACAGGATCAAGATTCAAAATGACCTGAATAGACTAGAAAACTGGGCCAAAGCTAACAAAATGAAATTCAACACGGAGAAATGTAAGGTACTGCACTTAGGGCAGAAAAATGAAAAGCACAGATATAGGATGGGTGACACCTGGCTGAATGAAACTACGTGTGAAAGGGATCTAGGAGTCCAAATAGACCACAAGTTGAACATGAGTGAACAGTGTGATGCGGCAGCTACAAAGGCCAATGCTATTTGAGGCTGCATCAATAGAAGTACAGTGTCTAGATCAAGGGAAGTCATAGTGCCACTATATTCTGCTCTGGTCAGGTCCCACCTGGAATATTGTGTCCAGTTCTGGGCACCACAATTCAAAAAGGACATTGAGAAACTGGAGCGTGTCCAAAGGAGGGCGACTAAAATGGTAAAAGGTCTGGAAACCATGTCCTATGAGGAACGACTTAGGGAGCTGGGGATGTTTAGCCTGGAGAAGAGAAGGTTAAGGGGTGATATGATCGCCCTGTTTAAATATTTGAAAGGATGTCATATTGAGAAGGGAGCAAGCTTGTTTTCTGCTGCTCCAGAGACTAGGACCCGGAGCAATGGATGCAAGCTGCAGGAAAAGAGATTCCAGCTCAACATTAGGAGGACCTTCCTGACAGTAAGGGCTGTTCGACAGTGGAACACACTTCCTAGGAGTGTAGTGGAGTCTCCTTCCTTGGAGGTCTTTAAGCAGAGGCTAGATGGCCATCTGTCGGGGATGCTTTGATTTGGATTTCCTGCATGGCAGGGGGTTGGACTGGATGGCCCTTTTGGTCTCTTCCAACTCTACGATTCTATGATTCTAAAACCTTGAGAAAATGCAAGCCAGTGACTTATGCTGTCATGTTATAATTTCCCCTCCTTGTATGATTCTTAACACCTTTGAGTGATGAAGAAGCCACTGGCGCTTCAAAAGCTTGCTTTTTGTATTTTGTGCATTTTGGTTATCTGAATAAAGATATAATTGTTTGAGGATTTTGGATTGCCAACTGCTTTCTTAAAAAATAACAGAATACTAGCCATGCAACTACTTGGTGGATGAGAGAGGCAAGCTGAAGAGTTTCTCTTTGACTCTAAACTGGAGTCGTGACATAGGGAGGCAAAATACTGACCCTGGGACAAAGAGATGCAGATGGACAACCAGCAACGGAATGACACCTTGCCAGGGTGCCCACAGACCTTTGGCAGACCAGCAAGTGAACCCTACGTTCTCTTCTGCTGATGTGGCTGTCGCTCCTTGGAGAGGAGAGACATATCTTAGTTCAGTATCTCTGCTTTGAGTGTTCAGCCTTTTGTGACCCTACAAGGAAGCTAGATGATTGATAGAGTCTATCCTCCTGACAGTATTTCTCTCAGCCTCAGAGGTGATGCAAGGGAGGAATAGGAACCTTACACAAGGGAAGAGGCAAAGAGGAACACTAGCAAGTTCCAGTAGGAAGCCACATGGAAGTCTTGGCTCTCCCCAGGGACGAAGAACTACAGATGGATAGCTAGTTATGGATGAAATCTTGACAGAATGTCATCTGACCTTTAGCAGATAGAGGAGAGAACCCTGCATTCTTGTTCCTCTGGTTTGAAGAAAACAATAAAGATGAAATTAACGTTTACAGCAACGCTTCTCAGGCTATCAGATGTAGGGGAGCAGGAATTTGTATCCTATAATGTGCCAGGGATTGGAACCATATTTGTGTCCATTGTCTTTAGTTGTTGTTTCTTTCCCGGAAACTCTTTACAGACGGGCAACCACTGGCTTGCAGCCCAGCATGGGTCCATGTACCACTACTTGGAATAGCACTGCTTTGAAATGTTGTGAGAAATCGTCTGTTCAAGAGAGAATGTCTGAATTTGGAGGGGGGGGGGAGAGATGCCATTAAAAATACTTCCACTTTTAGGCAACTGTCTTTCAGGATTATTATTTTTATTTTATTTTCTTATATCCCACCTTTCTCCCAGTTTAGGGACTCAAGATTGAGTCCCATACTGGAACTAGTTTTTGTCACAAACTTTTTTCCTGGCTCAATGTTAAATTTGATTTAATGATCACTGCAATATCTGGCAGGAAAACTGCCTATCCCAGGAGAGCCAGCTCCAAACAGGGAAGAACTTTGGACATCAAAAATGTTGTCAAATGGCCATCCCAGCCCCTAAGGGATGTATGGGACCATTTTGGCCCCAAAATTGAAAAGTGCTTCTCCCCGCAAAAAAATTGTTTTACAGTCGGCCCTTCTTGTACACGGATTTTTTATACACGGATTTAAGCATACACGGTTTGCAAATGTTCCAAAAAAAGTATAAATTTACCTTGATTTTCCATTTTTTATAAGGGACGCCATTTTGCTATGTCATTATATGTAATGGGACTTGAGCATACACGGATTTTGTTATACACGGGGGATCTTGGAACCAAACCCCAGCGTATAACAAGGGTCCACTGTAGAAGATAATTTGGGCTCCAGGGACATGGCAGTTGTTTTGCCCTCCTAAGCTCTTATCAGGTTCAGCCTCCCAGTCCAGTTGTGGCAAAGGCCTTGGAGGAGCGGAAACAGTGGTTGGCAACATGGACCGATGGGACTATGAAACGAGAAAGTGTTTGTTTGAGGAAGTGCAGATGGCTCCTTCGTCCCTGCTGAGATTTGTGCCTTCTTGATGTATGTCCGTAAATCTGCCTCTCTTGATACAAAAGTGCGTGCTGTGAGGACACACCATGGAGATGAGAGCAGTAGCACAACAGTACTATTGGACCAGTTGGTGCGCAATGTACAGCGGGGATAGAATGGATCGCTATCAATAACATGAAAAGACAAAAGGTCAAGCGTCAGGCCTGGTCTGTGGTTCTCATGCTGTTTTTGAGAACCACTTCAATAAATCTCCATGATCTTTTCTTTCTCTCTCCTGCTGTCTGGTGGCGAATGCAGCTGTGCACATGCCTGCAAGGGCCACATTGGGGCCTCTTCTGAAAATTGGTGTGAGGATCTCTGATAATTTCTCCTCTCTCTTTTTGCCTCTCCATCTCTCTTCATCTCCTTGGGTGCGGTTGGCAGGGATTGTTTGCCGGGGTGGGCTGAAGGATATGTCTGAGAGCGAAAGCACCCTTTCAGCAATGCGCCGGCGTACTCTGGACGTGTGCGAGATGTACGCCTTGGGCTGATAGATGGTGCTCATATCCCATTCAAATATGATGCAAGCAGTTTCTTTGTAGTTTGTCTTCCATTGCGGTAGTAAAGTTTTTAATTAGGAAAGCTAATGAGATCGATTAGTCATTAGAACTGACCTCTGGATCTCGGCGAGGAGCATGCATGTGTGCACCAGGCTGATAACGGGGGACGCTTGGGCATTGTTTGTAATAAAAGCGTAAAGTGTTTGATTTGAGTGAAATGTGCCACGGGGAATACATCACGCGGCGAAAAAAAATTACAACGCTGGGAGCCTGTAATGAAGGGAATTAAACCAACATCCTATCTAAATAACATGATTATCTACACAAAACCCCTCAGCTAGCAAGTAATAATAGAAAACGGAGCTGCTTCGGAGAGTCCCTTTCAGAATGCCATTAATGCCAAGGACTCATAGACGGGCTCGATCAGAGGAGGGACTCCAGTATGAATGCGACATCCAATTACCACCAACGAATAGAGTTTTTTGCCGCGCTTTCGCTCGCTGGTTTTCGGGAGGGGAGGCTGAAAGACCTCAATCATGTGGGATAATCTTGTCTTGTGTGTGGCTGGCTTGGAGTTACCAGGTCTGCCCTGTTTTGTGGGTGTGTTTGAGAGATGGAGAGAAAGGGAGCAATTGATTGGGTTTCTGGCAACTCACACGTGGCGAAAGGCCAAAATGGATGGGTGGCCACAGATATAACTGCAGAATATACCATGTCTTCTTAAAAGAATAATTTTGCGAAGTCACAATGAGTCCATGCACATGTGAAAGGAGGCGCAGATGAATGGATTGGGGGAACAGGATGGGAAGAAGAGATGATTTCCATGATTCTGCGTGCCCGGCTAAAGCTGCCCACCGGCTTTTGTCATGTGTGGATGTGCCAACAAACAAACAGTATCCCCTTGAAGGACTTAAAACGTTAAAGCTGAACAAAACTCTTAGTGCTATCAAAACAATCGAAAACATACACTAGAAAATGGTAGAAAATAGTTTGAAAAGGTGCACTTTGAAACAATACAACACCCATCCCTTCCCTTAAAAACTTTCAGTCCTGAGTGTTGTATTGCTTCAAACTACACTTGAAAGCCAGCTTGTGTAGTGGTTGGAGCGTTGGACTATGTGGAGAATAGGTGCATGTGAAAGATACATGAATTTTGTGTTTAGATTTGGGCTACATCTCCAAGATAATCTCATTATGTATGTGTATGCAAATACCAGTGTTCCAAAATCTGGTAATACTGTAATAATAATAATAATAATAATAATAATAATAATAATAATAATAATAATATAAACATCTGAAATGCAAAACACTTCTGGTCCCAAGCATTCTGAGTAAGGGAGAAGACCAGCGAAACAAACTTCAGTGGAGTGGTGTTCCCTTCCCTTCCCTTGAGACAATGGGGAATTTACTTTCTCTGTCTACCCAAGTTGAGATGCTCCAGTATTCCTCCTTCATTCTCTTGTTCTAATGGATCAGAACCTTTTGCAACCAATCCTTAATTGATGGCACATAGGTATTGGTTGATGAATATACATTGCTCCCTTGCTGGTGTGTGTTTTATTACAAAGCAACAGAAGGTCTTTAAGCCCAGATGTACAGCTTTAATTTCCTGCCTTTTGTGGGAATTGTGGGACTCCGCATTTCCTTAATGTACCCTTTTTTGGTCTTTTAATATACTTTATAGCAGTTCTGCTTTTATTAGTCCTTACTGGCAGTGGCTTGGCAAAATTATAGCTGTAGGTCGTCTTGTGAAGCCTCCTGGAAAGCAGACATGCTGGCCAAGTGTGCAACTTGGATGATGGGAGTCCAGTTTTGAAATTATTCAGGGCACCAAGCCTTCAGGGAACCGACTCAGAATTGGTCTATGTGTTGTTGTGCAGTTTCTCCAGATCGGGCATGTCTGCTTTCCAAATAAACTGTTGTGTAAACCGCTGCTTTGAAAAATCATGTTTGAAAGTACAGTCAGCCCTCCTTATCAATGGATTTTTTTTATCTACAGATTCAAGCATCTACAGCTTGAAAATATATTAAAATATATACATCCCAAAAAGCGAACCTTGATTTTGCCATTTTAAGTAAGGGACACCATTTTACTCTGCCATTGTGTGAAATGGACTTGAGCATCCATGGAGTTTGGCACCCACGGCGGGTCCTGGAACCAAACCCCAGTGGATACCGAGGGCCCGCTGTATAACATCCTTGTTTCTCTAAGGCTCAGTTGATACGACTTTTTCAGAATGACTGTTTTAAAAACGTGTTGATATGTCTAAAAACCCAAGGCCTTAGTGTCGCCATAAGTTGGAAGTGACTTAAAGGCACACAACAACAACATGTGTCTTTAGTAGGCAATGCAACTGAGATTTCATTTTGCACAATTTTCTGATTTCAAAGATAGTCTGTAGAATCAGTACATAGAGAAATCTTGTAGCACCTTTGAGACTAACTGAAAGAAAAAAATTAGCAGCATGAGCTTTCCTAGACATGTCTGCTTCCTCAGATGCATCTGATGGAGTGGGAGCAGGTACAGACATATATATGCCTTTGGTATGTGAGAATGTCAATTCAAATTCAAAATCCTTTGTACTGTATATGGAAATGAAGTTTCAGGTCTAGTTTTAACGACCTTTAAGTCCAATTTTAAGTTATGTTAAAAGTATATTAATTTGGACCTGCAACTTCATTTCCATACATAAAGGATTTGTAAATTGCATTGACATCCTCACATACCAATGGGGTGTGTCTGTGTCTGTACCTGACTTGTGCTCCACTAAATCCATCTGATGTCAGGGATGATGGGAGTTGTAGCTCTTCACCTCTGGCTCAAACTCACCACCTTGTTACGCACCGGTGCTGACCAGTTTTGGCCAGTGGATAAAGCTTTGCTCAAAAGCAGCAGAGTTACAGTGGTACCCCGGGATATGAATGCGCCGCCTTACAAAATTTCCGGGTTACGAAAAAAATCCATTGAAAAAAACTGTTCCGGGTTACGAAGGTTATTTCGGGTTACGAAAAAATTTTTGGTGCTTTTCGGCGCTTTTTCGCACGAAATCGCGGCTTTTGCTATTAGCGCCTATGGCTTTTTCGGCTTACGAAGATTTTCGGGTTACGAACGCGGCGGCGGAACGAATTAAATTCGTAACCCGGGGTACCACTGTACAGAGAATAGGCTGAAGACCCTGACAAACTCTCCCAGCCTTCTCACTCTTGCTTCCACAGAAGTCTTCACCCTTCTTCTTCAGGATCCAGCTGGCTCTTGTAGCTTCACCCAAGACACCAGACAACTCAGTAGTCTTATATAAAAGATCTACTTTATTCTATTATATACAGCTCCAAAACTATCCAACACTACTCCAATACTCCTCCACAACTACCCACAAAATACATTGGGATTCATAGTCATTATTCTAGTCCTTGGAAAACACCACCCACTCTTGTCTGTTTCCACCCAGTGGGTGTGTATAACCATTTTCATTGGTTCTTTTGTTTCATCCCATAATTAATGATTTCATCATTTCAACCTTGACCACTTTAACAACTCTCAGGGGTGTTCAATTATTCACTTTGCATTTCTGTCCTTGGCATTTAGGACTTGCTAATTACATTACCTTCTACACCTGTGTGGCTTCTAATTGCTTTTACTGAGTCATCCTGACTCTCACATACATGTTTTATTTCAGTCACTGTATATCCCATGTTGCTTTTTCCTTAACATCTGAGGAAGTTGACTGAAGTCTAGGAAAGCTCATGCTGCCGATTTCTTTCTTTCAGTTAGTCTCAAAGGTGCCAAAAGATCTCTCTACGTACAGTTTTCTGATTTGTTTGGTTAATTATATTGTCTGAATTCGGTGGACCGATTGTTGGAAGTCTGGTGGCGTCTCCGGAGGTTACTGAATGAGATGGATTATCTAGATCAGGGATGGGCAATTGCGTGAAGGGTCACTTCCCTCCCAAACACCTGGCAGGCCACCCTCCCCAGCCCAAATGCTTCTGTTTCTTTTATAGTCACTCTCAAAATGTTGACAGGAGGTGATATAATTATCCAGGGCTGACTTTGCTTAGCTTCCAAGATCAGACAGGATGTGGTGCTTTTCCAGAGGAAAAAGGAGGTATTGGGATGTAGTATGGGTTTCCGATGCCTATATACCCTAAAAACCACCACATTCTGTCTGATTTTGGAAACTAAACAGGGTCAGCCCTGGTTAATACTTGGATGGGAGACTGCTAACAAATAGCAGGCACTGTAGGCTGTATTCCAGAGAAGGGAACTGGCAAAACCACCTCTGAGCAGATCTTGCCTGAAAAAGCTCTATAAAATGCATGGGTTTGCCATAAGCCGACAGGGAACTTGAAGGCACACACAAACCCACACACAGGGTTCTATGGTGTTTTTGGGTGGCGTGGAGGTGTTTTCTCATGTTTTCACAAATTCAGTAGGTTTTTTGCATAGTTTGGGGGGCATAACCTTTTGAATTATGGGGGGAGAGGGTTGGAGGGGGCTTTGGGGAAATATTGGAAGAGCACAAAAGTGTGGTCCAAGGATTACATGGAGACCACCAGCTGTGGTTCCCCCACTCAGAACCAGATCCATTTCAGTTTGACTGCCGGCCTGGTTGTGGAGTGAAGGCAGCCTTAGTCCCCGTGATCGATCTATGCCACGAACAAGATGGGGGGGGGGATTTGTCCCATTTCACTCTGCTTGACCTTTCAGTGGCTTTCAGTGCTATTGCCCAGAAACAGTTCTTGGATGCTCACTTATGTGGGATGCTTTAACTGTGGGTTGCCTGCACTGGAAGACATGGATTGGATTACATGGATTTTGAGGTCCCTTCCAACTCTGTGATTCTGTGATCTTGTGCTGGCCATGAGAATAAAGCAATAATAATAATAATAATAATAATAATAATAATAATAATAATAATAATAAATTTATACCCTGCTCTTCAGCCAAAAGGCTATCAGAACGGCTATTGTTTGTTCCCAGCATATGTTGCATTGTATTGTTGCATTCAAGTTATATTCAGTATATTGAAGGGAGCTGACATTCTCCCATGGCCCTCTTTTTTTGTTTTCTGCCTGAGAAACAACTGTGGTTCATAGAATCATAGAACCTCAGAGTTGGAAGGGGCAACCCCCTGCCATGCAGGAATACATCACTTCTGAAATTGTATAAGATCTGGGTGGCAGCCTGCTGAAAGAAGGGACTACTGGAAGAAGACAGAAGGCCTTTGCTGGGTTATTAAAGAGCATCTTGTTTTTAACAGCGGATAAATTCCAATGATATACTACAGAGAAGGCAACTATACAGAGGCAACTATATACAGTTGGCCCTCCATTTTTGCAGGGGATGTTCCGGACCCCCCCCCCCTGTGAAAAACGGAGGCTTGCACATATTGATAGGCTTGAATGGGATGCGGCCCTGTGCATGCGGGCCATTGGAAATTGCGGAGGTCGCCCCTTCGTGGATATTCAGTGCTGCGGATCCCAGATCTCCAAGTTAGGAGGGGCGACTGTAGATATATAGATCACAAGGGGACTGCAGCCAGGAAATCAGAAGAAGACTAAGAACGGGGAGGGTGGCTATGAAAGAACTAGAAAAGATCCTAAAATGCAAAGATATACAACTGAACACAAAAGTTAGAATCAGACAGGCCATTGTACTCTCTATTACCATGGATGGATGTGAAAGCTGAGCAGTTAAGAAAGAAGATAGGAGGAATATCAATTCATTTGAGATGCAATGCTGAAGAAGAGCCAGAAAGACAAACAAATGGGTCCTTGAAAAGATCAAGCCAGAAATCTCCCTGGAAACCAAGATGACAAAACTGAGGCTGTTGTACTTTGGCCACATCATGAGAAGGCAGGACTCATTGGAAAAGACATTAATGCTAGGAAACGCAAAAAGAGAGGAAGACCACATGCTAGATGGTTGGACTCTATTAAGGAGATCACGCATATGACTTTGCAGGAACTAAGCACAGCAGTGGAAGACAAGGAGCCTTGGAGATGTCTCATCCACAGGGTTGCCATGGGTTGAGATTGACTTGAGGGTGCATGACATCAACCACAACAGCAACTATATGGAGGCCAGGGGCCAGTTCCTCTCTATAGTACTCATTGTGGTCTCCTCACAGCAAGCACAAATACCTCTGTTTTCAACTAGAAGTGACATTACATCAGTTCCTCATGCCATTTTGAGAGGGACTACAGAGGAAAACAGATGCATTTCTTAGTTAAAGGCATTTTGATGTGTAGGGGGGTGTTTTTTGCATGGTTTTGGGCCAAAATTCCTGGAAAGGCCAGCCAGTTATTTATATTTAAAAAATGGAGGAGCTAAGGAGGGATTTGGAGAATTTACAGGGGAGCTTCAAAGCCACAGAAATGGGGAACAGAGGCTCCAAGACTCCAATTTGCCCATCCCACAAAGAACAGGATACCTCCTGGTATGAGACAAACCTGATTCCTCCTGGCCTGGCTTAAGCCAAGTGTAACTTCACCAGACTCAGATTTTTTATTCCTGCGTCTGAATGAAATTTGGGTTGCTTTCCCTAGAGAGGACAACTGCAAGAAGGCTGCCTCCAGTAGGTTTTTATTTGGTGCTATTCCTGATATAGTGCCCTCAGAAACAGTCTAACGTAGCTGGTGGGGGATATTAAGGTTGCCTTTCCCAAGGCGGGGAGAAGAAATTCAGGAATAAAACCCCCCAAACCAAACCATCATGGGCCTTTCTTTTTCTTTCCCCCACTTTCCACCTTGCAATAATTTTAATTAGAGGATTCCCAAGGGGCCGGGGGAGTCATCTCTTCAAATCAGTTATAAAACCAGCAGACTTAGTCTCAGCATGTAGTGTCAGCTTTAATTATCTGGGCAGTTATAGCTGTATGTTATAAAAGTCAGGCAATTAGATGCATTCCTTAAAGCTGTGGGGGAAAAATGCTGGCTATCAAGAAGAGGAAGAAACAGAATCAAACATATAGCTGTTAATTGCACAGAGCATTCAGCAGAAAAAATGGTGTGTATATCACACTGCAAAATATTGTGAGAGCAGAAGTGATTAAATACATAAATCTGTTTGGGAGTGTAGATGTCACAGATAAAGGTGTTATTTCTAAATGAGTGGGGAGTGAGCCCAAAGACATTCAGCAGCACAATGGGAGTTTAAAAAGGCAAGATTTCAAAGAGGTAGGCAAAGCACATACCCCTAGATCCTCTGGTTAAAACCACGTGGGAAATCAGAGGTTCACCATTTTGAGCTTCACGCTGCAGGAGAAGCTAGACTCAGGGTGCATCTACACTGTAGAAATAGTGCAGTTTGACATCACTTTCAGTGCTGTAGCTCCATCCTATGGAATCCTGGGATTTGTAGTTTTACAAGGGCTTTAGCCTTCTCTGCCTAGAGAGAAAACTACAAATCCCAGGATTCTATAGGATGGAGCCACGACAATTAAAGTAGTGTCAAATTGTATTATTTCTACACTGTAGATGTATCCTCAGACATTTGCAGGTCAGCCCTCGCAACAGAATATGTCAGAAAGCAGGAGAGACCTAGGTGTGTCACAGTGAAATACACACAAAGCAGAACCAGGTTGTGAGTTCAATCCCAGGGCTCCAAGGTTATCTCAGCCTTCCATCCTTTTGTAGGTTGGTGAAATGAGCACCCAGCTTGTTGAGGGCAATTGGCTAAGTGATTGTAAACTGCATAGAGAGTGCTGAGTTCTCTATTAAGCAGTATAGAAATGTAAGCTATTGCTAATGCTATTGCTGTGTCTCAAGGAAGTGATCTGAGTTGCAGTCTGCAAGGGAAGAACAAAACGAATTTGAGTGAGGGAAGGGACGCAGAGCACAATGTTGTGTGCATATTTCTGAGTTGTAAGTAAGTCACTGTAGTTACGATGAAGGTGGTGCTTGGGCACCAATCCTTTGATATGAGCGAGTGCATTGTGTTTGATACAGAGAAAAGCAGCAAATGCTAGCAAGAGACAGATAAGGTCTGTGCCTCATCTGGAAAAGCAGTTAAGCTGAGGTGTGGAGCATCCTCATGTGTGAATATGTGCAAGCGATGGAGGTCTCAGATAGTGAGCAGACCTTTAAAGTTGCTGGTGAGCTGATAATGGGTGATGAAGATCCCTTAGAACAGAGAGCCATTGGGACCAGTGGCATAAACTGGGACCAATCAGAACTTGAATGTGGTTTCAGGGGTCACCCACTCAAATGAAAACCTGTTCTACATTTTCTCAACATGAAGGGAATGCAGCAGGTTTCTTCAGAAGCTTGTCAGTCCTGAACTTCTTGATGGTTAGGATGGAGTGAGCTTGGTTTAATTCTTTCTTTTTTGGATAGTTCAGTGACGTTTGTTGTAAGCCCCAGAGAGTCTCTCCTCCTCCTCCTCCTGTTCCTTGCAAAGAGAGTCATAGCTCAGAGAGAGCGGACAGTTTTAAAAGTATGTTTTAAACTGTATAAAGTTGTGCTTTTAATAGAATTTTGTTCAATTTTTTTCTTCAAAAAAAGAGTTGAATGGTACGATTTTAGCTGTTCTAATTTGTTGTAAATTGTCTTGGGACCCATGTGCTGAGAAAGGTAGAATATAAACCAGTCAAACCAAATCACATCAAATCAAATTAATAAATATTAATTTATTAATAGTTCAGTTAACGGTCACCTCAGTTTTGGTACTGTTTTCTTTTGTCCTCAGTATTAACCTTGTCCTCCTTGCTTTCTTTAAACTCCAGGATCCAGCTTCCTGCTCCTTGCAAACTCCACAGCCAATAAAGTGGTGAACACTCGCTACAGGATAGTGAAGAAAACCACAGCTTCTCCTTCCAGTTCTGCAGCATCTTTCAGCAGCTCTGCTCACAGCTGGAGGACAAGAAGGCTCTCAGCATCCAGGTAGCCTTTTTGATGCATCCTTCAGCCTCATTCTGCCAGTGCCATGCAGCCGTAGACTTTGTGTCACAAAGGGAGGTACTGTCAAGCAACTGCAGGCTGCTTTCTTAAGTATGGTAGTTTTGAGCCTGTGCGGGGCACATCTAATCCCAAATAATTTTGGGGGCCTACATTCTGTTGATGAATGGGACCAGTAACAAAAATGTAACTGCCGGCAACTGAACCTTGGGAGAAGCATTTCGGACTTTTAGCATTGGGAGTGTGCGTGAACTCTGTACAAATGCAGGGGAAATGCCAAATAAATGGTGGTATAGCTTGAGCAGCGCAGTCAGTTGGATTTCAAGTATTTGACTTTTGTCTCTGTCTCACCTTCCTCACAGGTACATCTGGTGGGAACATGGGAGACAGGGGGTGCATCTGCACAGCAGAAACAATACAGTTTGACACCACTTTAACTTCCATGGCTCCATCCTACAGAACCCTGGGATTTGCTGTTTTGTAATGCACTAGCACTCTTGGGCAGGGAAGGCTAAAAAGACCTTGGATTCCATAGGATGGAGCTACAGCACTTTTAAAGTGGTGTCAAACTGCATTATTTGGACAGTGTGGATGCACTTAGGGCCTTCTTGGTAGCAACTTCCAGGCTTTGGAACTCCCTTCCCAGAGAATTTAGACCAGCAGCCTCCCTACTCTATTTTTGCAGACAAAAGTAAAGATTTTTCTGTTTAGACAGACATTTGATGAATGACTCTATAAGGCCTGTTTCTCTCGAACAATGCACTGGATATTGCTAATCTATACTTTTAAACATACTACGTATAACTGGTGAGGTGGACTTCATGAATGGTCAGAAAGGGATTCTGGAGGCAGTTGCTGTTCACCTTGACTGTTGTAGGAAGGCATACACAGCTACTGTAGGATTCCAGCTATACAGAGGATGAGAAAGAAAAAGGTGATGGGTAAGTGTAAAAAGGCTTTGTAAAAAAGCACTTCTGTGTCAGAGGCTTTGTTAACAGTGCTATATGATGTAGTAAAAAAGAGTGATTCATATCCACTCTGAGAAGCTACGTTACATGTGCACACACATTTTTAAAAATCGCCTTCAAATTTTCACCATTTCCAATCTGAATGTTAGGTGTTTTCCAAGGAACTCTTCTAGGTTGTCATTGTTTTCAGATTTCTACCAATTCCAAACACCTTTCAGTGGATGACCAATTGCGATTTGCAAAGTAATTAGTTTAAAGTGTCCGTATATATTAAAAAGTTCTCCAAATGAGGCTGGCAGCTGGCTTTTGGGGGGGAGAGGAAGAAAATGAATTTATAAATCAAATAGAATAAACTTCCTCAATTACTCGGTGAAATAAAAGAAAATGCTGATATTCACTTTTTTTAAAAGCTGATTATTCAGTATTTGTTACAGTTTGAAAACAGTTTGAAAATTAAGAACCAGATGCTTTATCTTGGAATTTCTGTCACCAGCAATTTAATAACACTTGACAGTGTCAAAACAATTGCTATTTCAGGAATTTAAAACTGATGTATAACATTTACCTCCTTCCAAAAACAATTGATTATCTCCCAACCTTCCAAATAGCTTCCTGATCAAAGTGAAGCTAAACTCACTTTTATGTCGGGTGCAAATGCTCTTTATGAAGGGAGAAGAGGAGGGGTAAGAGCCATCGTGTATGTGAAGATTAGCCATACTTACTGTAAAACAAGAATCGGTTTGGCTGAGTGTTGGGATGGCGTCACAATCACCGAAAAGACATTTGCAGCTGCTAAATACTTTCTGAAAGTGATAATGTCAGAACTATTGAAAGCAGAGCCACAGAAGCACTGCTTAATTTATAGGTCTTTCTTATACAGTTGGCCCTCTGCACTTGCAACTTTGACATTTGCAGATTTGATTATTTGTGGATTTGATTAGTACGTTCTCTCTGGGAATCTCTAGGTCCTCCAGAGCAATTCGTGCTGCAAGTTGGCCATAGAGTTGTATTGGAAGACCTAGAGATTACTAGAAAAAACACTTCTCTAGGCATTTGAAGTTTCTCCAGCATGATTTTATTATGATCAGCGTCTGGCAGTTGTTCACCATAGAGTTGCACTGGTAAAGAAATAGTGGGGTTTTTATTTGTGGTTTTCCCACTTTCATGGGGGTCCTGTGCCCATAATTCTAGCGAATGCGGAGGGTCCACTGTATGTTACTATTGTCATTGGAGCAGGGATGTAGCCAGGGGGTGGGATCTGGGGGTCCGGACCCCCCCCTTCCATTAGAAAAATGAATGGTGTGTGCTGCTGTGCCACCGCACTCAAGCCCCATTATAATGGTGGCACTTAGTCTGGACCCCCCCCCCCTTCCTAAAATCCTAGCTACGTTCCATGATTGGAGTGATGGTTGTGCTTGGATGGACTGAAGAGAGTATATCACAAGTTTTGATGTTTCCCTTCCTGCTGTATGGTTTGGTCCTTCCGTTGTGTCCAGGGCCAAAGTATCCATGGCTCATTTGGTACAGTTGTAGTGTAGTTTGCTTCCTCTTCTTCCCCAGTCACTTTCTGAATCTCCCAATATTCTTGATACTTGAGTAATTGAGTAAAAATGCATGGGAATCAGATGATGAGCATCACGAAAGATGTAGTGTCAGAATGAGTTCACACCGGAAGATTTTTTTATGCTGTGGTTCCAGTATGACAATGACAAAGAGGAGGAGGAGGAGGAGGAGGAGGAGGAGGAGGAGGAGGGTGATAATGATGGTGATGCCAACTTTCCCCCAGTTCAGGGACCTTTTTATGCTTCACACTTATAACACTATGATTCCATTTTAACTGCCATGGTCCCCCCCCCAAATTAAGAGAGCAGTTATAATGGAGCTCTCCCAGGAATAACAAAGACTGCATACAATCTCTCCTATGCCCACTTAAGCTGCACTAAACACAAGCAGTTGTAGATAAATACTCGCTTTAAAAAAATCCTCATTTGTAGATGAACTGCTTGTTAATTCTGTATTGCCTCTGCTGAAAGTAATTTAAATTTTCCTCATTTCTTGTATGAAGTCATTGATGATTCATGGCCGGTTTGTGTTCAGGAATCAGTCAAGGGGTAACTTCTGACCTTTTTTCTGGTTAAGGCTTCTGTCAGGACATTCGTTCCTAATGTGTGTGCAGTGCTTGAGAGCTGTACATGCGAAAGGGTTCTAGGAGTATTAGTGGGCCCCAGGTTGAATATGGGTCAACAGTGTGATGCAGAAGCTAAAATAGCCAGTATGATCCTAGGCTGCATGGATAGGAGTGTGGTGTCTGGATTGAGGGAAGCTATAATACAGGGGTAGGCAACCTGCGGCCCGCGGGCCGAATGCGGCCCGGCAAGGCCTTGGGACTGGCCCCCGCCCGGTCCTGCTGCCGATTGCCGCCGGAGCCTTTGGCCTCTCGCGTGAGGGCGTGGGGCCTTTGGCCTATCAGGAGGAGGCGGACAAGGGGGGGGGCAAACGGCAGGCAAGGGGGTCAAGCGGCGGGCAAGGGGGGGCAATTGTCTATAGAAGCCTCCGAAACATGCATTTATATTAACCTTTTTTTAAAAAAAATCAGCAATTTTTTATCGTGTCCTCCATTTTACAAAAAAAGTGTCCTCCGTTTGAAATTTTTGCCCTACATTTGTCTCGGTTTATTTATTTATTTAATTTTTAAAAAATTAATTATTTATTTTTGGATTCGGCCCCCCAGTTGTCTAAGGGACAACAATCCGGCCCCCAGCTCAAAAAGGTTGCCTACCCATGCTATAATACTACTGTTTTGCATTGGTCAGACTTCACCTAGAATCCTGTGTCCATTTCTGGTTACCACAATTCAAGAAGGATGTTGAAAAGCTGGAGTGTGTCCAGAGGTCTGGAAACCACTAAGCTATCTGAGGAGCAGCTTAGGGATCTGGCTATGTTTAACCTGGGGAAGAAAAGGTTAAGAGGTGATATGATGGAGCAGTGGATGCAAACTATAGGAAAAGAGATTCCACTTCAACATTAGGATGAACTTCTCGACAGTAAGGGCTGTTGAACCGTGGAACACATTCCCTCGGAGGGTGATGGAGTCTCTTTCTTTGGAGGCTTTTAAACAGAGGCTAGTTGGCCACCTGTCCCAGGGAATGCTTTGACTGTGCCTTCCTGCATGGCAGAGAGGGATTTGACTGAATGGCCATGGGGTCTCTTGCAACTCTTGAATTCTATGATTCTGTAATGTGCTGTTCACAATAAACTCCAATGTGCTGCCTTGAGGTTTAGAGCATCCACCCAATTGTCCCTTTCTTGGCCTCTCCCAGCAACTATTGATTCTCCTTTCTTTAAGTCCATTAAAGGGTACCTATCTCAGTGGGAACCGTTGCCTCTTCCTTTATAGGCTACAGACAGTCTTGTTAAAATGGCCATTCTCCCTCGGTTACCTCATCCACCACAAATACTGCCCATTTATCTGAGACCCAAAAAGGAGATCGATTTCCCCCCCATCTCCCTCCACTCTCTCCTCTCTTCCTGTTCTTGTATCTCTGTCTGTGTGAGAGACCACAAACCTTCTGCGAGAGACAAAAGAAAGAAGGAGTATCACTCGGCATTTCTTGTTTCTTCCAAGAGAGCATGGAAAGAGGAGGCAGGAGTTTTGTAATAGCTTTCCACCCAAGCAAGTACCAGAACTCCATTTGGTTTCATAAAAAAAGTGGTGGAGAGAGAAGGGGAGAACTTGAAGCCTTAGAGGCGCTTTGCCGGTTAATTAGGCTTGGAAATTGCATCAGGAGCTGCAGGTCTGGCTGCATTGGGGCAATAAGGCACATTGTCTTCCCACAGTGATATGAGCAACACAAGATTTTGTGGTCTGCAAAGGGATCTTGTAGCATCTGAAGAAATGCTCTTGGCCCCCTCCATATCCACCCCTTCTGAACAAATCTTCCAGGAAAAGCCCATGATAGGTTCACCTTAGGGTTGCCATAAGTTAGACACGACTTGAAGGCACACAACAACAACAGCAACTATCCGCAGCTTGAATATATATATATATATATATATGTTCCAAAAAATAAAACTCCCTTTTACCATTTTATATAAGGGACATCATTTTAGTATCCATTTTATTTCATGGGACTTGAGTGTCCATGGATTTTGGTATCCACAGGGGGTCCTGGAATCAAACCTAAGCAGTTATCAAATACCCACTGTAGAGTCAAGTATACAAAAGCTCACACTACCAGCTTCTTTCTTTCCATTAGTCTCAAAGGTGCTACAAGATCCCTTTGATTACTGATTTTGCAGACAAACATGGCTGTTTATTTGAAGATTTTTTGGGTTGTTGTTATTAGTATTATATTTATATTGCACCCTTCTCCCAAGACTGGGTTTGTTTAAAAAACAAAACAGAAACAGATACCCCCAAGTGCACAAATTCCCCTTTAAAAACAAAATTAAACAGCCAAATACAAAGCCTATATCGTTGGCAGCTTCTACACAAGTTGCTCTTACCTGCTACACAAACAGCAACGATTCATTAATGAATCCGTCTTGGTTCATTAACTGCCCAGATGATTTTCTGAACTGCTGGAGCCCAGCTCAACAAGTCTCACACTGACCGGTGCCAGAGCCACTCCTTACTGTCTTATCAAATGTTATACTGCCAGTTTTGGTATCGGTATGAGCGCCAGCAGGGTGTTATGGTTTGAACGTGACTCTTGAGACCAGGGTTTGAATCCCTCCTTGGCCATGGAAACCCATTGGGTGACACTCTCTCATCCTCAGAGGAAGATAAAAGCAAACCCCCTCTGAACAAATCTTCCAGGAAAACCCCATGATAGGTTCACCTTAGGGTTGCCATAAGTTAGACACGACTTGAAGGCACACAACAACAACAGCAAACTTTGACTTTCAGCACCAGGATTCCTGACCATCAACCATGCTCGCTGGGGCTTCTGGGAGCCGACATCTAAAATTCCCGGAAGATCAAAGTTTGAGAGCTGCTGGCATAGAGAGAACCAAAGATGTGTGTCTTTGTGTCCTTTAAGTGTCCACCTTTGACGTGGCACTGAAGTGTGTCACATGTGGAGGCTACCAGCCGTGTCTACAGGAGCTGGTCTGTGTGGTTTCTTCATTTGTGGAGAATAGAGCTGCCACCAACTGAGTTGCCAAAGGTGTCTGTGAGTGATGGGTGAGATGCCCTGCCTTCTGCCCTTGTGATTTATGCAATCTCTTAATGGACTTCAGGTGGAAGCTGGAGACCTTGGCTCACCTACTGCAGAGTCTTTTCCGTGGTTGTTGGGGCCATTTCTGAGGCAGGTATCTCGATGTGGGCAGGGCGGACCTTCCCACTGTTGAATGCTTGTTTGGGGGCAAACGTTAAATGTTCCTTACAAACAGGAGGAGGAGAAACAGATGCATATGGGAATGCAGCGAGTCCCACCTCGCCTTCCTCCGATCCCTGCAGGCGGCTGCCCATCCTGGGCTAATCCCTGGGTGATGAGTTGCTTTCTCCCCTTATTGCGAGATTGCATTAAACTTCACCCTGCCACTGACTTTTCTGGAGGCGATAGATGGGAGTATATTTTAAATTAATTTTACTGCACTTTTGTAATATTTTTGTTTTAAATAGATTTATAAGCGACTTGGGGGCCATTTCTGCAAATTTATGAAGATAATTTTCACTCTCTTGATAAGGTTAAATTTACACCTGCTATTTCCATATTAATTCACATTGCTAAGTGGATCTAATTTTCTTCCGTTCTTCTATCTAGCGTGTGCGGCCTTTCCTAATGCAATTTCCCCCCTCGCTAAATCACTGTGATCGGGAGTCATGATCGAGTTAAATTAACTTAAATTAATTTACTTAATAAGAGCTCCAATGAGGTTAAGATTTATTGATGGCGCTTCTTTCTCTCTCCTCCCCTTTTATCTCTTTGGGGATTCCTCCCCCCCAATACCTTTTATATTCCATTGTGGGTTTGTGAAGGAACATGGATGCTCAGGCATAGTCTGCAGCACCAGAAATATGTGGGTTTCTCTGGGGCCAGTGGAGTTCTGCCTTAAGAAATTACATGTGGCAATATCCTTTGGGATAAATTGAATTGATCCACTGCCAGGTTTGGATGAGTAAACTAATAAACAGGATCTGCATTATGCCAGGTGCGAAGTATGGAAGAGGTTTCTTCTGTGAACTGTAATTCCTAAAATTTCCCGGTAAGCATTGGCGATGGATTCTGGGAGTTGTAGTCCAAAAGATACTTCCTTTCTTCCAACAGGCTGGACAGTGGGGGAAAAATGGATAGGAATAAAATCAACTCATTTGAAATGTGGTGCAGAAGGAGAGTTTTACAGATGGCATCGATTGCCAAAAAGACACATATTTTCATTGCACTCTCCTTAGAGGTGAAAATGACCAAACTAAGGCTATCGTACTTTGGACATTTGGTTCTAAGGCTACTATACATTTGGACTTGGACTTACGGTGGTGTTATGACCTCTGAGATCTACCATCTCTCAACTGCCCTGTCGAGGTCTTGCAACCTTTAGGCAGCATCCATGGCTTTCCTGATGGACCCGGTCTTAGGAGAAAGGTGGCATATAAGTTCAATAACAAATGCCTCTTTAGTGCAGTCTTCTTCTCTCCTTTCTGCCTTCCACTTTGCCAAACATTATTATGTTTTCCAGAGAGTCATGTCATCTCATGATGAAATAATGCCTGAGACAGAAGTGTTTTGGATTTTGGAGGTTTTTGGATTTTGCAATATTTGCACATACACAATGAAATGCCTTGGAGATTGGACCCAAGTCTTAGCATGAAATTCATTTATGTTTCCTCTACACCTTCTACACACAGGCGCAAGGTAATTTTATGCACAATATTTTTAAAAATAATTTTGTGCTTGAAACAAAGTTTGTGTACCTCGAACCATCAGAAAGCCAAAGGCGTCACTGTCTCAGCCACTCAAGTGGGCACTTTAGGGTTTTGGAATATTTTATTATTTGTTTTGGATTTGGGGCATTTTGAATAAGGGAGACTCCATGTGAATGTCCAAAGTACAACAACCTCAGTTTAGTCATCTCGGCTTCCAGTGAGAGCGCAGGCCTGATTTGCTCTTGGATCTGTTTGTTTAACTTTTCAGCAGTCCATGATATCTATAGAGTTCTCCTCCAGCCCCACATTTCAAGTGAATTGATTTTCTTCCCCTCAGTTTGCTTCATGGTCCAGCTTTCACATCCATGCGTAGAATTCAGAAATACTGTGGCCTGGATGATTCTGACTTTGCTATTTAATGATATAA
>NC_056525.1:248869228-248883328 GCF_019175285.1 Sceloporus undulatus | reverse complement strand
TAATAATAATAATAATAATAATAATAATAATAATAATAATAATAATAATAGGTTTTATTTATATATCGCCCAATCACTGTGAATCCGAGCAGTTTACAACAGAGGGGATAATAGACGGTTCCCTGCCCTCAGGCTTACAATCTAAAAAGACACGACACAAAAGGAGAAGGGAATGGTGAGGGAGGGAGAGAGAGATCAGGTCCACCATTCTTCTCTCCCTCTGAGGCCTGGACCAAGGCAGATTGACCGGAGGGAGGGCTCTTCTTCTTCAGGCTAGCCCTGGTGGAACTGGGCCTGCCTGGTCAACTCCCTCGCAGGCCGGAAGATGACAGGTATGGAGGGAGGGCGCTCTATCTTCAGGCTAGCCTCTGATGGAGTTGGGCCAGCCTGTTCTCTCCCTCACCGGCCGAAAGATGACAGTTATGGAGTTATCAATCAAATAGAATCCATATTTAATCCCTTATGCACCCCCATATATATATATATATATATATATATATATATAGAGAGAGAGAGAGAGAGAGAGAGAGATAAAGTATATCTTTATACTTCAGGTTTTTAATCTAGTTCCACTTATCTTGGGATGCCAGATTGATTGATTGATTGATTGTATTTATGATATTGCTTACCAGCCTGCCAGTGCCCCTGAGTACAACAGGCAAAAACATTTAAAACAAGACATATACGAAACCCCTTAAAACAATATAGGGGTTAAAAATAATCTAAAATAATAATTTAAATTGTCCATAAAAATAATTTTAAAACAAACAGTGAAAACAGAGTAATTTCAAACACGAAAGGTCATGCAGAACAACACTGTCGAGCTGCTTGCCAGATGTTCAAAACAGATGGAGGAAGGGTAACTTTCCTTGGCAGGGAGTTGCACAGTTGTGGTGCTGCTACAGAGAAAGCCTTGTCATATAAATTGTGAGTGTGTGTGTGTATCTACGTTCTATAAAATTATATATTTATCTCCTGTAAAATTTCCAAATGAATGCATGAGCCAACAGATAGTGGCTTGGACAGCTGTTTAGAACAACTTGGCTAGATGTATGTCCAACTGAAGAATGACCATCTTAGCAGAGGTTGTCAGTCTTGCTATGGCTACAGAGAAAAAGTGTCATGTTGGGAGGCTGTTGGAAGATTAGTGCAAGCAGTGAAAAGCTACTAGGGGGTGGAGAATTTGTGTTGAAGGCTGAAATGAGCATTTTCGTAATGAATTCTGCTCAGACACTTCCCTTGCTTTTAAAGGAAATCTTCAACCCTAGAGACAATTCAGACAAGACCCATCAAAGTCTGGTGGGAGCGAGGGTCACAGTCTTGACCAGTGATGGACATCTGCCTGGACTTGTGTTCTTTTTCACTGTTGTAAAGTATGTCACAGTGTGACATGGAGGCATTGGGTTCAAGTACCTTCGTCAGGCAAGGACAGCCTTGTTGGTGGTCATTAGGCTCTGTGATGGCCAGCTATGTCTGCTGATCCCAGTGTTGCATTGCATTTTGTGTTTAAAGCAGCATTTGCAATTGGATGCTTGGCAAGGGCCAGCATTCCTTGTGAGCTGATCTTGATTAAAGATCTTCTAGCTGATTAAACATCTGGCTTTCAAACCGGTTGATAAACCAATTGTGTTCATGGCTTGTGACACCTCAATGAAGGTGGCTTTCAGAGGATGCTGAGCGAAGGTGGCAGCTCCTCTCAAGTATGAGACGTTCAAACAGAACAAAACAAAACACCCACAACTTCATTGTTTAGACAACGAGAAGTCTTACTTCATTCTTCAGACCCAGTATGCTCCAGCCCCCCTCAGTTTGTCAAGTCAAGAGGTGATGGCTGAAACAACTAAAGCTGCCAGGGTTGTTTTTTCTAGCTTTCCAGTGTATTTTCAGCTGCTAGCTCAGCTGCAAATTGTTTGGATCTATACAACTTGCTCTGATCCCTGCAGCAATGCAGCCCTCCGCTGGCCCTAGTGTGGTTGGGGGTGCTTACTGTATATACTTAACTCTAAGTCAACCTCATATATAAATCAAGGACAGGTTTTGGCGCCATAATTATGGGTTTTGATATGACCCATGGATAAGTCGAGGGTAAAACCTAGGGGCATGTAATGAAGGATGTAAAGGATGAAACAAAGGAAAATAATGTCAAAGAACTTACAAAATTCCACCCGTGGATAAGTTGACTCAGGTATAAATTTTTTAACCTAAATTTCTAGACTTATACATGAGTATATACAGTAGTTTAGTTGGTTTTTAATTTTTTATTAATTTTTTTATGCCATTTCATAACACGAAGCCCTCTGGTTCCCATATGAGGACATAAATCCATAAAATAAAACAAAACACAGCAGAATTGAAGGGGGGGGGATCTGAAAAACTCACAGCAACCCCTGAATTAAAACTCAGATTTTCAAACTGAGAGACCCAGGCAGACTTCCAACAGGAAAGCCATTGCCTGATGCCTAAGGGAACACCAAGACTGGCACCACCAGCTAAGGCTCCCTGCAGCAGCAGCAGCAGCAGCAACAACAACAACAACAACAACAACAACAGTCCCAAAGTTGAGGTGCCACAACTGAAAAGGCCCTTTCCCTGATGGTCTGTCTTGTATGGACTGAGATTTTTGGCTTAATCTAGATTACTTTATCCATTTTATTGTTTGCATGTACAGTGCTGTGTAAATCTACAGCACTATATAAATAAAGCATAATAATAATAATAATAATAATAATAATAATAATGCAATTTGACACCACTTTAACGGTAATGGCAAGGAGGAAGAGGATGGAATGGAGCCTGAAAGGTCTTTTCATTTCTTTCTCATCTTCCTCCTCCTGGAAGACATCATGGCATTGTTCTGGCTTCCTGACAGTTTTCCTCCTTTGAGGAGAGGTAAGATGCCTTCCACAGAGGCTCAGCATGGCAAAGATTTAGGCCTTATTAAATCACTCTGGGATTTATGAGCAGGGGAGCTGCATCTTGGGGTGCCCAGTTGCAAGCAAGTGCTGAGAGTGCAGGATTCCAGCATGCAATGCATCAAAGAGACTCGGCGATCTATAATACATCAGTGCGAGGGAAGAGGAAGGCCACAGAAAGTGCCTGGGCTTTGTGGCATCAGTCTGGATGGAGGGGAAGCATCTGTGGGTATGGGCAAAGAAGGAGGTGCCAGTCCTGTATTTGAATGCTTTTATACCACTTCAACTGTTGTGGCTCCATCCTATGGATGCCTGGGATTCATAGTTTGGTGTTGTATACTTAGAATTCTCTATCAAATTCCATGATTCCATAGTGACAGTTAAAGTGGAATTAAAGTACCATAATTATGTTGTGTGGAAGGGATCCTGACCCCACTCGTTTTCTTCCTCCCTTCAATAGCTGAAGCCAAGCCCTTTGATTCCACTTCTTACTCCAGATGCCCAAATGTCCTGGAGGCATCCTGATCAGGAAGGCGACAACTGTGTTGGTTGTTGCTGGAAATTGCCATAAAGTCCAGTTAGTTGGGCAGATCCAGCATAGCATAGTGCTTTGAATGTTGGACTATGACTCTGGAGACCAGGGTTCGATTCCCAGCTCAACCATGAAACTCACTGGGTGACCTTGGGCTAGTCACACTCTCTCAGCCTCAGGGGAAGGCAGTGGCAAACCTCCTCTAATAAATCTTGCCAAAAAAGCCCCGTGATAGGTTTGTCTTAGAGTCGCCATAAGTCGGAAATGACTTTGAAGGCACACAACAACAACAACCAGTCAGTTGCTGTTGATTTATGGCAACCTTGTGAATGAATGAGAGATCTCCAAGTCACCCGGTTACTCTTTTTACTGCAGTTCCCTGGTTGGGAATTCTGGGAGGAGAAGTCCACCGAATAATCTCTTCCAGCTTGGCCTTTGAGTTACTAGCAGTGCAAGAGAGATTTGCTTTTTTGTGCCCTGTTTGAACATGACCGCCTCCCCTTTCCTGAGCTTCTAGTGCATTAATCCAAGTGGGCACCGAAATGTGACTAATGTCTTTAAAAGTTGCTGTCAGTTCTCTTCGTCCTACCCCCCCCCCCACCCTTCCAAATTCATTTTGATAAGAAAGTGAGTAGTAAACAGAAACCTTGTGTTTAAGCAGATAACTTGGAAAGCGTTTTCCATCACATTTGAAAAATGGCAGTGTCATGAATTCTGCAAAAAGGCTGGTTTTCAAGACTTTTTTAAAAAATAATTTAATACATATATATACTTTTGTCTGTCTGGTAAATTTTGTTTTAATAATCTTGACATGTTTTGTAAAGGTTTAGGAATAAGATCTTTTTTAAAAAAAATATTTGAAGGGATGTTAAGCCCATTCTCCCAAAATGACATCTCATTAAAGTGAAATTCATCTGCCGGGATTGGAAATGTTACAGACAAGAAGAAAACAGTAAGGCCTTTTTTTCAAATGCCCCCCAGCCCCATAGAAAATACTTTTTAATCTTTTTAATGAGGATGGTGTGAAACACCCAACTTGGTATTGTTTCTGAGAAGCCCTGACATCCGGCCTAACCTAATCCATTTTCTGTTAGCTGGTAGTTGGATGCTTTTTAATAACAACAATAATAAAATAATGTAGCAGCTCTTTCGGCAAAGCTGTAGATTAATCTCTCAAGTGCTCAATGCTCCCTCCTGCAGGAATGAAAGACACTTTATAATGTTCAATCTCCTTTCTTTCCCAAATGGAGCTGGTGGTTGTTCTGATTTTTCCTATGCTAATGCCAAGAGTTCATTCTGTATGAATGTGATGCAGAAGTCTAATTGTGTCTCTTCTTTTATACATTCCCAATGGATCTGCTCTCCAATGACATTCTCCCACAGATGATTTCAAAGGGTTGGAAGAGACCCCCAGGGGCTCTCCAGTCCAACCCTATTCTCCCCTGCAGGACTACACAATCTGAGCACTCCTTGTGACAAATGGCCATTCATCCTTTGTTGAAAACCCCCCAAAAAGGGAGACTCCACCACTCTCCAAGGTAATGTCGAATGCCTCCTACCCTCAAGAAGTTCTTCCTGATGTTTAGGTGGAATCACTTTTCCTATAGTTTGAACCCATTGCTCCATGTTCTAGTCTCTAGAGCAGCGGAATACAAGTTTGCTCCATCCTCAATATGCCATCCTTTCAAATATTTAAACATGGCTATCATGCTGCATGATGGGTGAGCTCCTGTCACTATTTCCAGCGTCTGCCAACCTAGCAGTTCAAAAGCCTACAAATGCAAGTAGATAAATAGCTGCCACTTCAGTGGGAAGTTAACAATGTTTGGGGCGGTCATGCTGGCCACATGACCACCCGAGTAGTCCTTGGCCAATGCTGGCTCTTCAGCTTAGTAATGGAGATGAGCACTGTCCGCTACAGTCAGTTATGACTAGGCATCATGTCAAGGGACTATTTTTACCTTTACCTATCATTTCACCCCTTAACCCTCTTCTCTAGGCTAAACATACCTAAGCCTCTTCTCATAGGGCTTGGTGGTTTCCAGACCTTTTACCACTTTGACCACCCTCCTCTGCACATATTCCAGCTTTATTTACCCCCCCCACCTCTTTTCACAGAACACATTCCCATCCCTCACTATCCCAGCTCTTTTGGTACCTTGTTAGCATCTGCCTGGGGTACTTTGTGCATGAGAGCTGGTTGGACTTGATGGCCCTTGAGGTCTCTTCTAACTCTGTGATTCTATGAAAACCATGAGATCTTAAATCCCTGCATGGCTTGGGTCCAGACTGCCTGAAAGAAGTTATGAGGTTAAGAGCCTGCCTGAGTTTTAAATAATAATAAATAATAATAAAATTTATTTATATACTGCTTTTCCATGTTGATCAAAGCGGTACACAGTAAAAAAAAATAGAGAATACAATAATACATGTTAAAAGTACAAATGTACATACTATAAAACAAAACAAAATAATAAAGATTATCAGTTACCATTTAAAAGCCATAAAAAACCAAGTCAAAGCCAGCTGAGTTGATATCAATGATGCAAGTACATGTCGGGGGGAAACCACACAATATCAAGGCACATGGGGGAAAGTTTGGTGGAAAAGAAAGGTCTTCAGTCACTTTTTGAAGAGATCCAGGGAGGTTGGAGCGGAGCTCATCGGGAAGGGTGTTCCAAATTTTTTGGGCCGAGATAGAAAAGGCCCTCTGCGAGGTTGACGCATATCTCGCAGTCAGAACCCTTAACAGATTCTTCCCGGACGTCCTGAGTGTGCGGGGCGGATTGTATGGGGAGAGGCGGTCCTCCAAGTAACCTGGGCCCAAGCCATTTAGGGCTTTATAGGTAATTACCACCACCTTGTATTGTGCCCGGAAGCGAATAGGCAGCCAATGGAGGTCTTTTAAAATAGGTGTTATATGGTCTGCCCTGGAACAACCAGCGACCAATCTCGCAGCCATATTCTGCACTAATTGAAGCTTCCGGGTATGGTACAAGGGTTGCCCCATGTAGAGCGCATTACAGAAATCCACTCGAGAGGTTACCAGAGCATGTACCACCATTTCAAGGTCCCCCCGGCCCAGATAGGGTCGCAGCTGGTGTATCAGCCAAAGCTGATAACAGGCGCTTCTGACCGTCACATCCACTTGAGATGTCAATTGGAGTGACGAGTCCAGAAGCACTCCCAAGCTGCAAACTGAGTCCTTCAGGGGGAGTGTGACCCCATTCAGGACAGGTGGACAAATTCCACTACCCGGACCCGGGGAGCCTATCACTAGTACTTCCGTTTTCTCTGGATTCAGACTGAGTTTGTTTTCCCTCCTCCAGCCTGTTACCGACTCCAAGCAGGCATTTAGAGGAGAGATGCCTTTCTTCAAGTGTGAACTTTTGTTGATCATAAGCTCATCTTTTGAGGATGTTGAAGGAAGTTGACTTGGTCTTCAGGTCTTCCAAACTCAGTCATGCCTTCCTGGAAGGCATCAATCCACTTGTAATCAGGCCTTCTTCTTTTCCTCCTGCCTTCCACTTTACCAAGCATTATCCTCTTTTCCACGTTGTCTCATCCAAAGTACAGTCTTAGTTTAGTCTTCTTGGCTTCTAGGAAGAGTTCAGGCTTGATTTTCTCTATGATCCATTTACTTATCTTTTAGCAGTCCATAGTATCGGTTGAAATCTCTTTCATCACCACATTTCAGATGAGTCGATTCTGCAGCTGTCTTGTCAGCTATCCTTATTGTCCAGCTTTCACATCCATCCATAGGAATCAGAAATACTATGGCTTGGATGAGTCTCACCGTGGTGTCTAATGCTACAAGTTGAGTCTCCCTTATCTGCAATTCCAAAATCCAAAATATTCCCCAAACTATTTTTTATGAATTGCTGAAATAGTGACACCTTTGCTATCTGATGGTTAAGTGTACACAAACTTTGTTTCATGCACAAAAGTATTAAAAATATAGTGTATAAAACTACTTGCTGGCTGCATGTATAAAATTACCTTCAAGCTATTTGTATAAGATGTGTAGGAAACATATATCAATTTTGTGTTTAGACTTGGGTCCCGTCCCCAAGTTATCTCATTATGCAGGTATATACAAATAGAGGTATTCTGAAATCCAAAATACTCCTGGTCCCAAACGTTTTGGATAAGGGAGACTCAACTTGTATATCTTTACACTTGAGGATCTTTCCTAGTTCTTGCATTGCTGTTTTTCCAAGCCCTTTTGCCATTCTTCCAAGTTCTTCCTTTTAATTTATTGCTTACAGTTTCTCATTTTGAAGAGGAACCCATCATCGTAGGCCCCATTCATACTGGGGTAAAAGACATGGAGGGAACTGGGATGATCCGGATGCCCCTCCCCCGAATCGCTCCATTAGCAAGTGCCCACTACAAATTGAAATCGAATGCATTTTGACATAAATCGAATGCATTCTGTAGATTGGCTGCTGCCAATCAAGCTATCGTCATGGTGACGTTTGCAGGGCATCGGGGGAAGTGTCCTCCCTTTTTAAAGAGCCAGGCACAGGGGTTTCAGCGGCTGAAGCAGGGAGAGAGATGCCTCTCTCTCTCTCTCTCTTTTTTAATAAACCTGTGGGCTTTGGGGTCAGATCTGCCCCGTCCCAGGCAGAGGATGGGATTGCCATGCATTTTTTTTATGCTTTTAAAAGCAACATTAGCTTTCCCTTTGCTTCCCTTGCTGTATCTGCTCAAGAAGACAAATCATTCGCATATTTGCTCAAAAAAAATTGGTAAAAATGTAACATTGATTGTTTGCAACATTTGTAGCTTCTCCCTCTGCAAGTGCAAGCCTGGCTCCATCTGCCTCTGGAATAGAAACCATGCGCATGTTCGCTCAAAAAAATTGTTAAAAATGAAACATACATTCTGGAATATAAACAATGCGCATGTTCGCTCAAAAAAAATTGTTTGAATTTGAAAAGGAGGGGGGGTTGCCTGACATGAGCTCCGTTCATCCTCCTGCAAGGGAAGGAATGCCTAGCGACAGAGGGCTTTGGGCAGGGGATGCAGGGAAAAGAGGCTCCTAAAGAATGCCTTCCCTTGCTCCCTTCTGCCCAGGGCTCTTTCCTCCTCCCCCTCCCCTCCGATGAGGGGAGGAAATGCCTTGCCCTTTGCCCACCCTCTGACCTAAATCCCTCCCTCAATTTGCCTCGATCGTGATCGAGGCCAAAGTTCTCATTCCCAGGACCCGGGGTTTTTAAAAAGAAACAGTATTTGCGCCGATTTCAAAAGACCCGCGCTAGGGGCCATTTAACACGGAACGGGTGTGCAAGCTCCGGATTCGCTTGTGTGAGATTCGGGGTGAGTAGGAACTTCACGTGATTGAATCGGTTTCAAAACCGATTTTTTTTGTAATGTGAATGAGCCCGTAGAAACACATGAAATATGACAAGTTAATTTTTTAAAAAAGTCTACAATAGTTAAGAGCTATGTGCATGTACGCTTAAAGTAAAGAAAATTAACCCACAAAGAAGTTGTCAGCATAGACTTTCATAGACTTAAATCTACCTCAGATGCATTTGGAGATGCACCAAAGTTCATGCTGACATGCTAATTTTACAGACTAACATAGCTATATCTTTGAATTCTACCTCAAAGAAGTTAACATTGGTGGCTTTTGGACTTTCAAGGGGAGGGACTTCCACAGTTGGAGTACTACAGTTGAGAAGACCCTCTCTCATGTTCTCCTCTGATGGGGCACAGAAAAAGGACCCCTTAAAGACTCTGCCCCTTTGGGACATTCTCACTGTTACCATTTCTAAAAGATGCTGCTTGCAGGAGAAATGCCTTCCGAAGCGGCTTCCAGGTGGAAGGATTTGCCTCCCCGCTTTCTTTGCCCTTCTGGGAGCAGCTACAGTAATTGAGCTCTACTTTGGAGGAACTAATGAAAACAAAATAAAACCGGGACTCAGAGGTTAACGACCAGCTTTAAATGCATATGAAAATACTTAAGAATAATGGGATTTTCCTTTTTTAATTTTGGTTAATGGAGTAGTAGATTTTTGAATTGATCCTATTAAAAATAAAACTGTCACTTTCAAACCTGGGGAAGCAATTATGGGTTATTTAGTTGACAGGGTATTTTGTGTTAATCTTGGACTGCTGCCTCTGTGTGTGCATCCTTCCGCCCTGCAGACAACATGCTGGAGACAGAACACCTCCGTGGATGCCTTTGGAAAAGCATAGCGCACGTGTCTCTCTCTCCTTTTGAGCCCTGGAAATGACTTGGATGTAATTCTGATGCAGAAAAACAACAGGGAAGATCTGTCTTCTGGTGACGTTTCAGTTGAAATCCACCTGATCTTTAAAAAAATCAGGCCTTATGGTCACCTTGACCAGTGTTGCCTCTTCATAGTGTTGGCAGCCCTCCCAGGTTTCTTTCTGGATCCTTCCCCATCCTTCCTAACTGGAGATACTGGGGCTTGAACCCACATACCATCTGCGGAGTTGACGTACTGTACTTATTTGGTGCTTCCAAGTCTTTGAAAGGCTGTCTCTTCCAATCAGTCTGTCTGTTATCTCTGTCATGGGTCCAACTGGTGAGGACAAGTGAGAGGGCCTTCCTGATTGCTTTAGGAATCCAGGTAACCAGGGTTCAAGTCCCCACTTGGAGAAGTCACACTGTCTCAGCCTCAGAGGAAAGCAGTGGTGGCAAACCTCTGAAGAAATATTGCTTAGAAAACATCATGATACAGTCATTATATGTTGAAAGTGATTTGAAGACACACATCAACAGCTGCAACAACAACAATGCCACCTTGAGTCCCAGACCAGGAAAAAGATGGAGGGATGATGATGGTGGTGGTGGAAGTAGTAGGTGTTATTTTAGTTAATTCTCATTGTCAGACAACGTACAATAACAGATGTAAAACATTCTTTTAAAGTCAGAGTAAAAACCATTTTTAATGCTGTTTGGGGAGAGGGGTTCTGGAAGTTGTACTGTAGTCCAAAAAGTAAGGTTGATTTAAAAAGAATGGTGCAAAAGCAAAGCTGTTCTTACTCTGTTTTGCACCTTTGTTTTTGAATCGCCCCATATTTTGCATCATATATCTTTCTGGTCCTGTGAGATACTTGTTCCTAAATATATCCCCCATTTGTTTGGGGTTTGCCCCAAGCGACTGGATGCTGCTCTGTTTGCTCAAACGAGGAAAATGAGGCCGAGGAGGATTTGTTTCTCATCAAAGCCATGCATGAGCTGGGATTTGAGGCTAGGTCCTCATTCTAGTTTTCTGTTACCGTGGAGGGGAGGACCAGCCCTGGTTTGCCTTTGGTGGCATGCATGTTCAGTCCCGTAAGGAAATGCACTTGCTGGGGATGCGTACTTGCACAGAACAATGCTTGAGACATGTGGTGATGTCATGAGGAAGGACAGGGATGGAGGGACCCAGAGGGCTTATGGAAGAAAGGCAGTGTCTCTGCTCATCACACACTCTCTCCCTGGGTGACCCAATGCCCTAACTGCCAAGGTGAACAAGGCGTTGCAAAATGTGGGACGTTCCAGAAAAATGTTTGTTGTGGTGTGCCTTCAGAGTCACTTCCGACTTAGGGCAACCCTAAGGCTGATCAAGGGGTTTTCT
The DNA here is from genome assembly GCF_019175285.1 of Sceloporus undulatus. Classification (NCBI taxonomy): domain Eukaryota; kingdom Metazoa; phylum Chordata; class Lepidosauria; order Squamata; family Phrynosomatidae; genus Sceloporus; species Sceloporus undulatus. The sequence continues at coordinate 248,872,286 of NC_056525.1, read as the reverse complement.
TGGCAGGTTTCTTCAGAGGGGGTTTACTATTGCCATCCTCTGAGGATGAGAGAGTGTAGCTTGCCCAAGGTTACCCATTAGGTTTCCAGGGCTGAACAGGGATCTGAGCCCTAGTCTCCTAGTGTCCTAGTCCAGCACTGAAACCACTCCATCAGCCTGGCTTGCAAGAAAAAGGTGGGGTCACAAAATAAAAGCTATATACATGAATATAAATCTAGATTCATTTCATAGGGTTTATTTACAGCTATATTACATGTTGTTGTTGTAATGTTTCTTCAAGTCATTTCCGACTTACGGCGATCCTACAGTGAACCTATCGTGGGACTTGTCAAGTTTCTTCATGCTGTATTTTATTATGTAGTCACCCTTATTCTTCTGATGAGCATACCTTCATTAAAATGCCTTGTTGGCTTGCAATATACTTCTACAATGTTGATCAAGACAAAAGCTTGAAATTGTACTTTACTAGCAACAAACCTTTGACTGAATCTACATTTAAATTATTCTTTTCATTTGTCCATTGGGTTGAAATTTAGGGGAAAACCTTTCAACATTTGCACTGTGTCCTCACGCAGCCTATTGCCTAACGTGTTCACTGTCCTTTTCTCCTCTGGGAAACAAAATATGCCCTGAGCTCTGGGTGCGAGTCTTATCTGCTGTTGCTCCTGGGAAAAAAGAACTTTAGACGGTTCCATCCTATCCCCCCATTTGCCGCAATTTAGCTGCCAAGTAGACAAATTTCTCTAAGTGGAACAGCAAACATGCTGTTATTCAATGGACTTCTTAGCCACACTCAGAATGGAGGACATTTTGGAATTCTTCTTTGACAGAAAGTTGAAATGTAGGATGTGTCCTGGGAAAAGGAGGACATCAATAGGGAGCAGTTTCTGCATCACAAAAAAAGAAAAGCTGGTTAACATCTGGTCACCCTGCTCCCTCCTCTTTCTCCTGATTTTCCCTCCTTGTTGTTCTGTCTTGCTTCTGCATTTAAATATGGATTTAGACACTGAATTCCAAAGGAGAATGTCTGGTTCCTTTTCTTTCCCGTATTTAAATATGGATTTAGGTACCTAATTTTGAGCACCGAAGCCTAAGAGTTGTGTTGCAAATAAAGCAATGAGAACTCTTCTTCACTTGAGTCTGACAAGGCTTTGGCTGCCTTTTTTCTTTTACCTGCTGGAGGGAAATCAGATGCTGATATAAAGGGAACCTCAAACCTTCTGTGTTGTGATGTTGGGGTGCGGAGGGGTTGCCCCACTGCTGTTTCTGCAAGACTTGAAAGCCCAGAGCTCTCTTGCGCACCATCTAATGTCATCCTAAGATCTCTGAGAGCTTGTGTGCCCCCGTCTCCTTGTGCTTGATCTCCTTCCCAAGGGGGATTTGCCTCTCCAGCCCCCTCTGAGGGCATCCCAGGATCTGTGCAAACTCCCTGCCTGGCCCTCTCTGGTTTCATTCAGCGCATGCTGACCTTATTTCGCAAATGAAGCTGCAAAGGAGTCCCAGGGTGGAATTAGGGAGGGAGGAAATGAAGAAGCTAGAGATGCACCCCTCTTCCTACCCCCACCTCCCAAAAAATCCTTTCTAATTTTAGGACTGCTGGATTGCAGGGATGGGGAAGAGAGAGAAAGGACCCAAAGGTGGGCCAGGATGAAATCTATCTCTCCATTTGAAGGCAAGAGACTCTGCATGTGACGTACTTTCCTTAAAAGTTGTGGGGGGTAGCTGTGTTGGATAAACAGAAAAATAAAACACGATCCAAAAAGCAGGTATACATTAGCTCAGAAGTTGATGTGTTGAAGGACATAGAAAATTTGGTATCAGGGGCAGAAATAACATGGAAACAATAGGGAGCAGTTTCTGCATCACAAAAAAAAGCTGGTTAATATCTTTGTGCAAACTTTTTGTTCAGAACCTACACAGATGTGAAATGAACCAACTTGGTCAGATAAACCGTGTGTATCAGTAAATAAAAAAAGATTTTTTAACTTTCTAGAGACACTTTCAAGGCTTCTTCCAAAATGTATCTAGGCATGACTCCCCCCCCCCCCAACTATGGGTTCTTGAACAGATCAGACCAGGGCTCTCCTTGGAAGCAAAAATGATCTAGTTGAGACTGCCGTACTTTGAGAAGGTATGGACTGCTAGAAAAAACAATAATGCTAGGAAAGGTAGAGCGTAGCAGAAAGAGAGGAAGACCACAAGCCAGATGGATACACTCAGTCAGGGGGGCTATGGGCAAGAGTTTGCAGGATCTGGGCAAGAGTGCAGTGGAGGAGAGGCATTCTTGGAGGTGTCTCATCCACAGGGTCGCCATGAGTCAGAACTGACTTGAGGGCAGCTAAGAACAACAAAAGCCTCCACTGTTCTTACAATTTCCATTTTGGTGGCCAGATCTATGTTTTTTTTAACATGCTGGGAGAAGCTGGTCAGGCAAGTTTATTTATTTATGTATCTATTTATACCCCACTCTTCATCCACAAACTGCTCTTAACATCTTATCTGTTCTCCCCTTTTCTCTCTGTTTTGCTGTTTGTGCATGCTCAGTAAGGGATACTGGAGGCAGCAGCAGTGTGTCTTGCCTATTGTAGGACAGGCAAAAAAACCCCCAAGGCTACAGTGAAAAGGTAAAGGTAGTCCTTTGACACTGACTATAGGGGCGGTGCTCATCTTTGTTACTAAGCTGAAGAGCCAGTGTTGTCCAAGAACTACTCCGGTGGCTATGTGGCCAGCATGAACCAAACAGTAGGATCCCACTCTTTCCCATTTCTAGGGCTTTTTTTTTTGACATTGATTACTGCAAGCACACTTCTGCAAGCTGGTACCAAAAGTCTAGCTAGGACTAGGAAGGCTTATGGAAGAAACACAGCATCTCTGTCCGTCAACCACTCCCTCCTCTTTCTCCCAGTTTCTCCTTTCGTTTCCTGCCTTTCTTCTGCTCCTGTCTAGCTGGAATTTTTTAGCATCTTCAGCATTGGAAGGAGGGTGAAGAACAAATAGGGCAGCGACTGGGTTGATTCTTCTGATAGAGTCAGGAGGAGGTAGAGGAAGAGAAGACCCA
>NC_056525.1:248867941-248869218 GCF_019175285.1 Sceloporus undulatus | reverse complement strand
GACTGGGTCAGACTGAGGGCCTGTCCATATGTCTGTTCCCAAAGTGGTGTCATGCCCAGCCTGGAAGATGGCTTGGAGGACTCAGAGGATGAGCTAGAGCCTCTGGGATCTGAACCTATAATGGAGGAGCCAGAGCCCCAGGGGCTTGAACCTGTAATGGAGGAGCCAGAGGCTGGCCCTAGTTCTGCTGGAGCAGAGTCTATGGCCCCTCCAGAGGTTCAGCAGTCAAGTTTGCCTGGTGCCGAGGCTGTGGACATGGAGGAGGATCTGGGCAGTGTGCCTACCTTCAATGAGCGTCGAGCAGAAAGAGAGGGCCTTCGAAGATCTCGGAGGCTTTATCAGAAACGTCTTCGTAATCAGGCACAGCTGAAGGCCAGCTCCTTGCCTTCTTAAGCACCTGGAGCATGTGTGGTTCTTTGCCAGTGGATATCTGACTCTTTTAGGGGAAAGACTCTGTCTCTGGCTCCTTGGCTTCTTGTCTTGAATACCCGGAAACCTTGACCTTGGACTGCTTCATCGACCTGCCTATCTGTTACCCTGAACCTCGGACCGTCTGACAATTCTCTTGGTAATCCCTTTTGGTAAAGCTACTGCAACTCTCTGTGTAGCTTACACTGACTTTGCTGTGCTGGGAGGGGGTTGTTTGTTTGAGAACTAGCTGCCTTATCAGCCCTTTGGCTGCTTTCCCGGACAGAATATCCACTGGCCTTGTAATTAGGCTGATAGCAGCATCATGGCAAACGAACAAGCTCTGGCCGAGATGATGCAGATGAATTTGCAGCTTTCTGCTCAGGTGCAGCAATTAACTGAGACTGTAGCTCAACTTCAGAATCAAGGGAACCCTTCTGCTCCTCAACGCCGACGGAAATGTTTTGCTTCCCTTCCTGATAAATTCCAGGGAGACACTACTATGCTGGACAGTTTTCTTGCTAATTGCAAGTTACATTTTAAGCTCCGGAGGGAAGATTTTCCTGATGATTCCCATAAGGTGGCTTTTATAATTAGTTTGCTTTCTGGGCCTGCCAGCAAATGGGCTACCCCTTACCTGAACCAGGACAGCCCCCTCCTCAATAGTCTGCAAGACTTTATTGCAGAAATGCAAGCCACCTGGGGGAATCCTGTAAAGGCTGAGTCTGCAGAACATCAGATCCAGGCTCTTCGCCAAGGGACAGGAACTGTAGCTGAGTACTCCACCAACTTCCGCTTGCTTGCTCAGGACCTGACATGGAATGATAGTGCTTTGCAGGCTCAGTTTCGGGCAGGGCTCTCTGAAGCCG
>NC_056525.1:248866836-248867841 GCF_019175285.1 Sceloporus undulatus | reverse complement strand
TTGCAGGCTCAGTTTCGGGCAGGGCTCTCTGAAGCCGTGCTGGATGAATTGGCACGCTCTGAGCCTCCTGATTCTCTGAGCTTGTTGATTGCACAAGCTACCCGATTGGACTGCCGCCTCTCTGCTCGTAGACAAGCTCGTCAGAATGCCCCTCCGCCTCCGCCGCGTCCTGCTCGACCAGCTCCTGCAGCATTACCTGTGGCTGTTCCCTCTCAGCCAACTGAGAAACCTATGCAGCTGGGAGGAGTACGACCATGGCTCACCGCTACAGAGAAGGAGCGCAGGAGGAGGGAGGGTCTTTGCCTATACTGCGGCCTCCATGGACATTTTGCTCGGGAATGCCCTGCTAAGGGACGCCGACCTACCCCGCAGGGAAACGGATCCTCCCAGGTGTAGAGAGGGTTCACCACCTGGGATTGTCCCTCGAACCCACTTCATCCACATCAGCTTCCAGGAAGGACCCTTTGCTAGTGGCCGCCAACCTGAGGCTCCCCTCCATGGAGCTCCTTCCTGTGGGAGCCATGATCGACTCCGGAGCTTCCAGCTGTTTTATGGATCTGAACTTTGCTCAACGTCATCACATCCCATTGGAGGCTCTGGCTGAGCCCAGGCCGGTGGAGACTATTGATGGACGGCTCCTCCGGTCTGGTCCTGTGACGCACCAGACCCCCGTGCTCCACCTCGAGATCCAGGGCCATGTGGAGCAGATCCGGTTCTTGCTGGCCGCAGTCCCGCACTTCCCTTTGGTTTTGGGCATGTCGTGGCTCTCGCAGCACGACCCACATATCTCCTGGTCTCGGAGGGAACTTCTTTTTGGCTCGGAATATTGTCAGGAGCATTGTTGGCCAGACCGGATCCCGTCTGCAGTGGCTGCAGAGGCCCAGGAATGTTCGGTGGTGTTGCCAGAGAAATACCGGGACTTTGCCGATGTTTTTGATAAGAAGGAGGCAGACCGGCTCCCTCCTCACCGCCCTTATGACTGTGCCATCGACCTGGTGCCGGGGG
>NC_056525.1:248839118-248866736 GCF_019175285.1 Sceloporus undulatus | reverse complement strand
ATGACTGTGCCATCGACCTGGTGCCGGGGGCCCCTATTCCAGCGGGGCGACTCTACTCCCTCTCGGAGCCTGAGCTGGCAGCTCTGAGGGACTTTCTGGAGAAGAATCTTCAGAGAGGGTTCATCCGCCCCTCCAAGTCACCTGCTGGGGCCCCTGTACTGTTCGTGCGCAAGAAGTGCGGGGAGTTGCGTCTCTGCAACGATTACCGGGCCCTCAACAAGATTACCATCCGGAACCGGTACCCCCTGCCTTTGATCCCAGAGCTGCTGGAGCGGTTGCGCCACGCCAAGGTGTTTACCAAGTTGGACCTCCGTGGGGCGTACAATTTGGTGCGGATCCGGGCAGGAGATGAGTGGAAGACAGCCTTTCAGACCCGGTATGGGCATTATGAGTACACTGTGATGCCCTTTGGACTATGTAATGCTCCGGCTGTTTTTCAACATTTTGTGAATGATGTCTTCCGGGACTATTTGGACCATTTTGTTATAATTTACTTGGATGACTTTTTGATTTACTCTCCGAGCCAGGCTGCCCATGATGCCCACGTCCGTGCTGTTCTCCAGAGGCTCCGGGAGCACAGGCTTTATGCGAAGTTGGAGAAGTGCGCCTTCGACCTCCGCGAGGTGGACTTCCTGGGCTACCGTGTCTCTGCTCAAGGTGTGGCCATGGACACATCCAAGGTGGAGTCGGTGCTATCTTGGCAACCTCCTCGCAACAGGAAGGATGTCCAGAGGTTCCTAGGGTTTGCGAACTTCTATCGGAAGTTCATCAAGGACTATGCCACCCTAGTGAGCCCTATCTCTCGACTGTTGCGAGGGAAGACCCGGTTCGAGTGGACAGCTGCTGCACAGAAGTCCTTCGAGGTCCTGAAGGTGAAGTTTACATCAGCCCCGATTCTGCAACACCCTGACCCGCGCACACCATTTGTCCTGGAAGCAGATGCCTCTGATGTTGCCATAGGGGCTGTGTTGCTTCAGCCAACGGGGCCCAGGGCGCACCTGTTGCCCTGCGCCTTTTACTCCCGACAGCTCACCACCCCAGAGCTTAATTACACCATCTGGGAGAAGGAGCTGTTGGCAATCAAGGCGGCCTTTGAGACCTGGCGGCATTTGCTGGAGGGAGCGGCTCACCCAGTCCGGGTGCACACGGATCACCGGAACTTGGAGCATCTACAGACAGTGAGGAAGCTCTCTCAGAGGCAGCAGCGATGGTCATCGTTCTTTGCCCGCTTCAACTTCCAGCTTCAATATGTGCCTCGAGCCCAGAACCGACAGGCCGACGCTCTCTCCCGGAAGCCAGAGTATGACACAGACCCAGAGGGGGAGATTCTGTCCACGATTCTGCGCCCAGAGAACTTCGCCGCTGCTCTGAGGGAGGCTACATTGCTGGATCAGATCCGGAAACTCCAGGGCCAGGACCCATTTGTGGCACAGCATTCGGCGGAGGGGGACACCTCTCCCTTCGTGATGCGGGATGGCTTGCTTTACCACCGGGATCGCCTTTATGTGCCAGCGGGTCCTTGTAGGGAGACGGTCTTGCAGCTTTGTCATGACTCGAAATCTGCTGGGCACTTTGGCTTTTGTAAAACCCTGCACCTCCTCACCCGGGAGTTTTGGTGGCCTCGAGTCCGGGCAGAGGTGGCTCAGTACGTGGCCACTTGCCCAGTGTGTCACCGGGCTAAAGACCATAGGGGACGACCTGCAGGCTTGTTGCTGCCGTTGCCAACACCAGCAGGGCCTTGGAAACTAGTATCTATGGACTTTATCACGGACCTGCCCCCCTCTGCTGGTTGCACTACCATTTGGGTGGTGGTGGACCTTTTTTCCAAGATGGCACACTTTGTACCCTGTGTTGGCCTCCCCACGGCGAAGGAGACGGCCCGGATGTTCATCCAGCATGTCTTCCGGCTTCATGGCCTTCCCGAGGGTGTGATTTCAGACCGCGGTACCCAGTTCACCGCCCGCTTCTGGACCAGCTTGCTCCGCCTCCTGGACATCGCGCCTCACCTGTCCTCGGCACATCACCCTGAGTCAGATGGTCAGACGGAGAGGACCAATGGGACCCTGGAGCAGTATCTCCGCTGCTATGCCAGCTACCGGCAGGACAACTGGGTCGACTTGCTCCCGCTGGCCGAGTTCGCCTACAACAACTCGGTCCATGCCTCAACCCAGCAGACCCCCTTCTTTGCCACTGGGGGCTTCCATCCTCGAGGATTCCCTGCTGTGGCTCCTGTCTCAATGGTCCCAGCGGCAGATCAGTGGCTCCAGGAACTCCGAGCGGCACAGTCCCTGTTGAAAGAACAGCTTGAGGTAGCCAAGGAGGCGTATAAACGGGGAGCGGATCGGCGACGTCAAGAAGGTCCACCGTTGCAGGTGGGGGATTCAGTCTGGCTGTCCACAAGACACCTTCCTCTGCAGCGGTCGTGTCGCAAGTTGGATGCCCGGTTCGTGGGGCCATATAAAATTGTGGCCCAGATTAATCCTGTGGCTTTTCGGCTCCAGCTTCCCCGGACATGGCGGATCCACCCAGTCTTCCACCGCTCCTTGCTGCTCCCTGCCTCAGGGGTTCGGCCGGATGCAGGTTCAACTCCTCCGCCTGATCCAGTCCTGGTGGATGGGGAAGAGGAATTCGAGGTGGCTGAGATTTTGGACTCCCGTCGACATCGAGGTCGCCTCCAGTATCTTATTGACTGGGTTGGCTATGGGCCAGAGGAGCGCTCCTGGGAGGATGCCTTAGATGTTCATGCCCCTCGTCTGGTTCAGGCCTTCCATCGTCGCTTCCCTGACCGGCCTCGTCCTCCTCAGGGTGAGAGGGAGATTGATGAGAGGGGGAGTAATGTCATGCCCAGCCTGGAAGATGGCTTGGAGGACTCAGAGGATGAGCTAGAGCCTCTGGGATCTGAACCTATAATGGAGGAGCCAGAGCCCCAGGGGCTTGAACCTGTAATGGAGGAGCCAGAGGCTGGCCCTAGTTCTGCTGGAGCAGAGTCTATGGCCCCTCCAGAGGTTCAGCAGTCAAGTTTGCCTGGTGCCGAGGCTGTGGACATGGAGGAGGATCTGGGCAGTGTGCCTACCTTCAATGAGCGTCGAGCAGAAAGAGAGGGCCTTCGAAGATCTCGGAGGCTTTATCAGAAACGTCTTCGTAATCAGGCACAGCTGAAGGCCAGCTCCTTGCCTTCTTAAGCACCTGGAGCATGTGTGGTTCTTTGCCAGTGGATATCTGACTCTTTTAGGGGAAAGACTCTGTCTCTGGCTCCTTGGCTTCTTGTCTTGAATACCCGGAAACCTTGACCTTGGACTGCTTCATCGACCTGCCTATCTGTTACCCTGAACCTCGGACCGTCTGACAATTCTCTTGGTAATCCCTTTTGGTAAAGCTACTGCAACTCTCTGTGTAGCTTACACTGACTTTGCTGTGCTGGGAGGGGGTTGTTTGTTTGAGAACTAGCTGCCTTATCAGCCCTTTGGCTGCTTTCCCGGACAAGTGGCAAACCAGTTGCACCAATAGGGCAGGAGAGAGTGCAGCAGCAACCTCCTTCTCATGATTCCCAGCAAGTGATATACAGACATACTGACCAGCATTCTGTTGGTGTTTTACAGAAATGGTTGGACATTCTTGTCCAATGCAGAAGTACCTATTTCTGTTCAAGGTTATGGAAGCGATATTGCTCATGGTAGTACCAGTGCACTTGGATGTACACTGCGAATGAAATGCATGTGCAATGTGCATGGGTGCATATTTGATGGTGCACTTGGCTGTGCATATTGATTTCCACAATCTTGCAATTTAGCACAAGTGTTGCATAGTACAATTAATGCACAGCCCTGTGTGCATAAATTTATGCAATGCAATCCCAATGTGGGATTTCAGCCACTTTCTCTGATGTTGGAGGTATCCCTAAGCTGAAAGATGCTTAGCCTGAGGGGGCTTTAGAATAGCATATATCATGGGACTGGCTCTCTGATAAAGACTACAGCCTATAGTCTTTTTGTGATTACCTCTTGCCCTACGCTAACAGCTGTGGATTCCTCCAACAGAGGTTCAATGTGCAAGAACATAAATGGTGTGGGATCTGACCATGGACTGGGAAGCATGATCCAGCTCCACTGCAGCTAAAAGCTCTGTTTGCAGCCCTTCAAGCTTTGGGAGTTGGAATTGTACCCTATGCATCTCCACGCCCTCACTTGATGCTTCCTCATTCGCCTTTGGTGATGTTCATCTCATGAGAGTCAATGGAGCACCACAGTTCCCTGGAACTCTGGGATTTTACTCAAGAGTGCTTGCAGCTTCCGACAAACATCCCCAACCACTATATTTGTTTTGTACACTTGGCTATCATGGCGGGGCAGTATATTAAAGTCTCTCCATCCTGTTCTTCTCATTTGTTTGTGACACCAGCACGTTGCGTTCACAGAAAAATAAGGTAATTTTGTACGACTGGTGTTCCTTTATTTTATGCTCCCCATCAGCTTCTGCTGGCAAGCTGCCTGTCATGCCCATCCATACACCCATGTCTCATTTTTACCACATTGACTCATGGTCTGTGTCCCAGATATATAGGGAAATGTAACTTAATTTGAATAAATGTTCGTCCATTCTCACAGATCTTTTGCGGCTGTCTGTTAAGCGTTGGATCAACTTTGTCTTCAGCTTTTTACATTTATAAATGGTCATTTCATGGGACTCCATCCTTCTGTCAGCTCTTCTTTTGGGCTTCTTAATAAAACACTTTCCCCCCCGCACGGTAGAATCTTTGCTGCTGAAACACTTAAGAGAAAGAGAAAAGTCGTAAGATGTCTCAGCAAGGTTATTCCAGTGGCTTAGTTTCCTCTGTAATGTTAATTTCACGTTTGAAGAAAAATAACTATTGGAACAGGGTGGTGAAATTGGATTCATAAAGACCTTTTTGATATAAAGAATAGATCCATCCTGAAATTCTCACGTATGGTACAATGCCTTCTGGTGCAACTTGCATGTATGTACTAGTTAATCTCCCTCTTCCACCACTTTTCATCATCCAAGAAGCAGAGCAGTCAGAATCAGCGTGATGTATTGCTTTAGCTATCTGTGACAGACCCCTTCTCCCAAATTGGCCCTATGTTTCCAACCCTTAGGGCCTCCTGCTACTGGTTTGCCCTTGTTCCTCCAATTATTTCCTTTCTGGATTGGGTTACTGGACCTCAGGTTTGTTAAGCATGGCCTATCTCCTATCCAGGCTTGAAAGCCAGCCAGCAAGCCAGCCAGGATAGGCTTAAAACAACAACCGAAATAGATTTATTAAATACAGGCCTCATTCCCACTTAGAAAAAAAGCAGTATGTGATCCGAATCGATGGATCGATTCAACAGCGGAGCATGGTTCCCACTACATTTGCCCCGATTGCATTTTTTCCCTGTAAAATAACCCACTTGTGGTTCATATTGACGAATGAATCGCTTCAAAATGGGCCCGCTCCAGCCGGCCGAAGGAGAAATTTAAATTGATTCTGATCCGCATATGGTTCACACTTGCGTAGAATGGATTTATCCAAAAAGACATGGAAAACATCAGCGTCAAAAAGACGTGGGTTAAATGGGTCTAGCACGTGCCTCCCCTCTCCGAATTGCTTCAGCGAATAGTTTCAAATGGAAACCAATTTGCAATCCGGTTTAAAAGGTAGTGGGAACCAGGCCACAATATGAGAACATAATAAATTCTAATATTCTATTCTTTGGGCTCCCCCAATGTCACAGACAGTTCTTTCTTCTTTCACAAATCCCAAACTCTGTTTCTATGAGCTCAAGACCCTGCCTGTGTCTGCTTCAAACCTAAGCCCTATTTCTCTTAACAGACCTTTTGAACTGTCTCAATAGACCTTTAAGAAACTCCTTGCACCGAGAGTGATGGGACTGGCTATCTTCAGTTATTTCCAAGCATTTCTTAACACTTGCACAAGGGCAACTCAACACAGATTGAGTCTCCCTTATCTGGAATGCCAAAATCTGAAATATTCCAAAACTGTCCACATTGCTGGCTGAGATAGTGACACCTTTGCTTTCTGGTGGTTCAGTGTTTACAGACTTTGTTTCATGCACATAATAATTTAAAATATTGGGTATAAAGTTACCTTCAGGCTATGTGGATAAATTGCATACGAAGCCTAAATGAATTTCATGTTTAGACTTGGCTTCCGTCTCCAAGATATCTCATGATTTGTATGCAAATAGTCCAATATCTGAAAATTGGACAAAAATGCCCAACCTTGTGTATGAAGAAGAGACTAAGGACAATATCATACAGAGTATTACACTGTGATTGCTCTATTATTCCACCTTAAGTTCTGTAGCTCCATCCTACATGATCCTGGGATTTGCAGTTTTGCAAGGTCTTCTCTGTCAAAAAATGCTGGTGCCTCACAGAACAACAGTGCAAATGTGACCGTGCTGTTATTTCATGTCAGCCGCTATGGCCGCCTCTTGTGCATTTAGAATTCTCATCCAGAGAGCTCTCAGACTTTGTAAAACTACAAATCCTAGGATTTCACAGGAGGCAGCCATAGCAGTTCATGTGAAATAATAGCGCTATCACATTTGCACTGTCCAATTTCATAGTGCCTTTTGAAACCACTTTAACTGCTTGGCTCCATCTTACAGTATCCTGGAATTTGTAGCTTTGTGAGGTACCAGCATTTTGTGGCAGAAAACTGCCAATCTGTAAAACTGAAAATCCCAGGATCACATAGGATGGAGCTACAACACTTAAAGTGGTGTCAAACTGCGTTACTGTATTTGTGTAGTGTTGATATTGTCCCAGTCGGGTGCTGGCCATTGTGTCCAGCTGTGTTTCTGCAGTTGTTTCCCCCCCAGCAACTCTTCTCCTCTTTATATTTCCTTTTCTCTCCAAGTGAGAGAAGGGTTTCTCTCTCTGTGTTTATGCAAGTGTGTAAATTAACAAAAAGGGGTTGACTTCTCTTGTACTCTCCATTCTTTCTGTTGCTCATGCTGTGCCAGGTTTGAGCAATTGACAATAAAACCTGATTTTACAGAAGAGAGACTTGGATGCCGTACATTTCCTATTCTGCGTGCATGCCTTGGTCCAAGAGATGCCTTGCACAGGGTGCCGGCTGGCACAAGAAGTGGAGAAAGAAAGCGAGGAAGAGAGCAATCTTTGCTGGTGAGTGGCAGCAGGATGCTCTACAGAAGGGACCCCGGTCACTCCAGATTAGCTGCTGCCTCCGACTGGACCGGGAAGCTGCTTTCTGAGATGCAGCCTGGCTCTGTTGCATTGAGCCCCTTCCAACTGTTGCCGGCATCTGGGCTGCGTCTGGCTGCCTTGCCAGGGCTGCGAGTGACTGACAGGGCAAATCTCCTGGCTCTGTGAAAGAATGAACCCTGCTTCCTGGGGCAGGAAGGTCACTCGGCTTTGGCAAATGGTCTGGCTTCATTTAAAAACAGATTATTTTTTTTATTAATTCTTCCTTTCTGTGCAAAAACAAAACCCATTGTTCTTGTCCAGGCCTCAGGATGGATCCACCTGTTCTTTCCTTGTATGAGAAAAATGTGGCTAGGAAGGAGGCTTCCGACCCTCCCCAGCAAGACCAGGAAGGGGAATTAAGCCTGCCTTTGGGGGGGAAGAAGCGGCGTGCTTTTGGCATCGATTCCCACCCCATGCTGGCCTGGATGGGGGCAGGAGGGGAGAGGAGGAAGAGGGTGGAAAAGAAATTAGGGAGTGCAGGTTAGAGGAATTGCCAACCGCCATCTTGGACGTGTTATTTGCTGTCTTAAGCACCGAGAAGCTGATGTATTTTTATTTTTAAGCAAAGGTAGAGTCCTAGAATCCTGGAGTTGGGGGAGACCCCAAGGGCCATCCATTTCAACCTCATTCTGCCCTCCTTGTGACTAAAGGCTATCCAGCATCTCCTTAAAAACCTCAAAAGAAGGAGACTACCACACTCCGAGGGAGTAGTGTGTTCCACTATTGAACAACACCGTTGTTCTTGCGTGCCCTCAAGTTGTTTCTGACTTATGGCGACCATCCTAAGGCAAACATATCATGTCCCCCCCTCCCCTTGGCAAGATTTGTTCAGAGGAGATTTGCCATCGCTTTTCCCTAAGGCTGTGAGAGTGTGACTTGCTCAGGGTCACCCAGTGGGTTGCATGGCTGAGCAGGGAATCAAACCTTGGTCTTCAGAGTCGTAGTCTGTGACAAACGGACTCAAAAAACCAACCAATCAGAAGCCAGAGACCCTAAGCCAATCAGGTGCTGGTTGAGGAGTTTAAAAGATTCCACTTGGCAGTTGGTAAAGTCAGTTAGGGTTTAGACTGTTGAGAGATGAAGCTGGAATGTTGACGGAGGGAGAGTTGAGGGAACAGTCAAGTCCAAGAGAGGACTGTGTTCCCGACGTTCCTGAGAGAGTAGCCAGTTAGGAAACTGCTTTGTCCAGAGAGGGACAGTATTAGTTTGGGAGTCTAGAAACGAGAGACTCAGTGTAGCCAGACTCAGAAAGAGCGGTTTGGGTTACATATTTTCCGGAGAGATATGATAGCCTTGGTGGCTGAGTTAGTAAAAAGAATTGCCTAAAGAGGGACAGGGAAGTCCTGAGGTGGTTAAAGAATATTTGGGGGGAAAGGAACAACAGTAATGAAGTAAAGAGTACCAGTGTAACAAAGTAACACGTGCCTGAACTAACAGCTGTTTAATGCCATTCAGTTCAAGTCATATCTGTTCAATAAAGTTGGTTCATATTTTGTTTTATCTAAAGGCTTCTCTGCCATATATATTATATCCACGCTACTATACTATATAATACTGTGAACCTGCCACATCAGAAAGGGGGTTTGTTACATAAATTGGTGGCAGCGGGGTGGGATTAGAAAACCCCATAGGACTGCCATAAGGTGAAGGAGTGTTGTCGTTACATAGTCCAACACTCAAACCACTTTGTCACGTCAGGAAGGAGTTTCAGGATGTTCTTCCTCATGCTGAGGTGGAATCCTGTGTCCTCGTCTCTGAAGCAGCAGAATGCAAGTTTGTTCCGTCATCAGTCTGGCATCCTTTCACATATTTAAACAGGGCTATCAGATCACCTCTTAACGTTCTCTCCTCAGGCTAAACGTCCCCAGCTCCCTAAGTTGCTTCTTGGAGGGTTTGGTGGTTTCGGGGCTCAAGGCCTGAGGCAGGGTACAACACAGATTAAAATACAAGATGCAACTAAACATTCTGTTGTTTTTATCTGGCATTGTTTTAAATTGTTTGTATTGTTTCAGTTGCATGCTGTCCTGCGATTTCATGATAGAGATGGAACTGAAATATTTGAATGAAATAATAGTAAATTCTTGATTCTGGACACTTACAGAAGCAGCAACTCATACCTTTTTTTGGGGGGGGGGCAGAAAAAGGGCTGTTTAGATGTCAGGATGGTTTGAAGATCACAGGGGAGAAAAAACAGGCTGCAGACATTCAGAGCCATGCTTTTCCCACCATTCATGTAAGTAATAAGGGATGGGAAGGTTTCCTGGGAAAACTGAGCAGAGTCCAAGAAAGAGAGGGAACATGATCAAAATCCTTCCACCAAATCACCCTAAAGAAATTGATCTGGGCATGCATTGGTCATCATCCTGTTAAGTGACTTGCATGCATGAAAGTGGAGCTCACACATGTGTAAGTCCCTTTTTGGATTTGATGCAGATGGATAGTCTTTTGCCCTTGTGTTTCATCCAAAAACCTCAAATCTCAGGAGGGCCTGATGGTGCTCCTTCTTATCAGAGGGAATTTGAGGCTGGGGGAAGGCAATGCAGACAATAAAGATCCTGCTGGTCTGGGTTCCTGGGGGAAGGAAAAGAGCAGGGAAAGCCTCATTTCTCTCCCTCTGACACATCGAGCTGAGACCAGCTGCTTCCACAAAGTCTAAATTGTCTCCTGAATTACCAACTGGAAAGGGAGGACCCTTTCCAATTGGTAAGCAACAGCAGCAGGGGCCCTTCCCAGAGATTGTCAGCTACTAGCTGGTGGGGGGGATGTGGAACCTACTGTGGCCATTATGGCCAGTCCTGCCATTATGGAACACCATGCTTTGTGCTCGGGGGTCCAGTCACTGCTACTTAGGTGGCTGCTTGTGCCATCTGGTCTACCTGCTAGGTGCAAAATCCTTTAGAAACAAAGTTCTCCCGTGAATACATGGCTGCAACTCTCCTTGCTAGCAAGCAGTGAGCCCATGAGCATGAGTTTGCTGAGGTTGCAAGAAGGGAAATGGTGGCCTGTTCCCCGATTCAGCAGTTCTTCGAGCTCCATTGACAGTTGAGCTCAACCTAGCAAGCTGTTTCCATTTTAATTTGGCTAGTAGCCTAACTCCAGTCAGCTTGTGCTGAGCCCCCTCGAAGTCAGTTGCCGTGGGATCGCGATTTGTTGCAAGAACATCTGTGGCTTGCATCTCCTTGACTGCCTCTGCGCTCTTGATGGCTGGCCCGGTGGAGAGCTAGAGTTGCTTTGCTGACCGCAGGAGCATCTGTCTCATGCTGTGTCCACTAGGCTTCTCTTGAAAGGGGGGCAGGAATCAGGGATGGAGGCAGGAGGGTCTGAAAGGTCACAGCTGGTAAACTCAGAGAAGTGACAAAAGGGCAGCAACCAGTAGAATCTGGCACAAGTTGTTGTCTGAAAAAGCATCAAAGGTTCCCAGATGTCATTAGGTGGTGGTGAATGCAAAATATTTGACACTAAATTCAGGTGAGCAACAAACAAACAGTTGTCATGTGACCAATGGACAAACTAAAAATGTAGGCTTGACCATTACTTCTATCAGGTTACTAAAAGACAAGTTGCTGTATCCTCCTGGCTTCATGGAATTAAAAGACCCAGCCCTGTTAGTCTGGAATATCGGTACGCAAAGGGATCTTGCAGCACTTTTGAGACTGAGAAAGAGAAACTGGTAGCATGAGCTTTTATAGACTTGAGTCTACTTCCTCAGATGTATGGAGTGGAGGGTTCAGGGACAGACCTATGAGAAGCAGGTTGTGTGAGAGAATAGCAGTAGAAATGCAAAACATGTGGGGATGAAGATGAGGTGACTAGTTCAGTTTTAACAATGGTCATTGGGGGTCAAAGGCAAGAGGAAGGATGTTGTCTAAAGCCAAGGTGAGTAGATAGCCATATGAATGGAATGTAGTGTGAGAACCAGAAAGGAGATGGGATGAACACATGGCTAAAGGATCTACAGTTGAACAGAAGTCCCAAAATAGAGGCTGCAGGCTTGGAAAGTCGGTGTCAGGTGAGAGGGATGGAGAATCAATTGTCCATTCTCTTAGGTCAAAGACCTGCCAGTGGAGCAGTGGAGCATCCCTTGCCTTTGGTCAAAGGATACAGGCTCAATGTTGGCTTTAGAGCAACATGGCGATCCCCACATCAGTAAAATTAGAGATCAAATATAGGTGGTGTGCTGGATTTGTTGTGTGTTGGTTGCCTTCAACTTATTTTTGACTTATTGCAACCCTAAGCAGGATCTATTGTGGGGTTTTCTTGGCAAGATTTGTTTAGAGGAGGTTTGCCTTTGCCTTCCTCTGAGACTGAGAGACTGAGACTTGCCTAAGGTCACCTACTGGATTTCCATGGTTGAATGGGGCTTTGAACCCTGGTCTCCAGAGTCATAGTCCAACACTGAGCAATAACAGCCCGGTGCCTTGTTTCCTTGACAGATGCGGTGACAAGGGCCTTTCTCAGCACCAGCGATGGTGCGGTAAAGTAAGGACTGGGTGGGGGACTGTGTAAACAGCCAGGGTTTGCCACAGAGTTTCCAGAAAACTCCACTGCAAACCAGGGATCAAATTGACCCAGGACAAAGGCTGTTTACCCTGAGATCCTGATCTGACAGAATTGGGCCTGATCCTGGCTCTGAAGTTTTGCCTTGTGTCCTATGTACTGGACAACATGAGGTGGGGGGAGTACAACCCTTAACACAAGTCACCTCTCAAAGGTGCTGGGTCCCAAAAGAAGAGCCTCTGCTGAAGACCTGAAAACTATGGTCAATCTCAGAGAGAAGGCATTGGGTGGATCTACTCTGCAGAAATAATGCAGTTTGACCCCACTTTAACTGCCACAGCTCCATCCTACAGAATCCTGGGATTTGTAGCCTTCACGACACACCAAATCCTCTGGCAGAGGAGGCTAAAGACCTTGTAGAACTACAAATCCCAGGATTCTATAAGATGGAATATAGCACTCAGAGGAGTGCCAAGCTGCGTTACTTCTACTGTGTGATGCAACCATAGTCACAGTTGCTTTGGTTGATTGCCCCAGTCTGGCTTCTGTAGTCACCACTTAATCCAGGGCTAATTCAGTTGGCTGGTCCAGGTACCACTATTGTGTCCCTGGCAACCTCTGGGGTTCTCACCAACTGCCCCATGCAAAATGAAACCCCAAAGGGACAAATGTCCAGTTGTGGTTTTAAAAGGTAGCCACTGCAGCAGGCTCTGTGACCTATTTAAAAAGGGCATTGCCACTCTTGCCCGGCAAATGGGAAGCCCAGGGAGTCAAGAGAAGTCAAGGCAAGCTTTGTAGAAAGAGATGGTGGTTGCATCAATAGGAGTGTCTTGTCTAGATCAAGGGAAGCAATACCACTCTATTCTGCTTTAGGGTTGCCATAAGTTGGGAATGACTTGAAAGCACACAACAAGAACAATGGGGGCTCTGAAGGCTACACTAGAAGACTTGGTAGTATGTGGTCTGCATATAGTCAGAACCAACTGTGCTTGTTCAGTGGTTTCTGGCATAGCACAATTGTCAGCCTTGCCATCCAGCTTTACATCATACCAGTGCAGGGATCCTGATGAATGGGGGAGCCTTGCAAGATGGCTGCCTTTTAAGCCCCGAGAAGTCTTCTAGAGAGACCAAGTGATGTAGTGGTTTGAGCATAGGACTACAACTCTGGAGACCAGGGTTTGAATCCCCACTCAGCCATGGAAACCCACAAGGTGATCTTGGGCAAGCCCCACTCTCTAAGCTTCAGAAGATGGCAAAGGCAAACCCTCTCTGTTCAAATCAGTCCAAGAAAATCTCCTTCAGGCTCTTCACAAATGTACTAATGTGATCTCGGCTGTAAAAGGAGCACATCCCTAAACAAAATACATGTTTAGATTGAGGGGAGTAATAGCGCCACTCTATTCTGCTTTGGTCAGGACTCACCAGGAATACTGTGTCTGGTTCTCGGCATCAGCATTCAAGAAGGATGTTGAGAAGCTGGAGCATGTCCAGAACAACCAGAATGGTGAAGGGTCTGGAAACCCCCAAGCCCTATGTGGAGCTGGGTATGTTTATCCTGGAGAAGAGACGGTTAAAAGGTTATGGTTAAGGGGTGACATAATAGCCATGCTTAAATATTTGAAGAGGTGTCATGTAGAGGATTGAGCAAGCTTGTTTTCTGCTGCTCCCAAGACTAGGACACAGAGCAATGGATTGAAGCGTCAGGAAAAGAGAATCCACCTCAACATTACGAAGAACAAACTGAGAGTAAGAACTGTTGGACACTGGAATATGCTGCCTAAAAGAGTGTCTTCCTGAATGGCAGAAGGATTGAATAGCCCTTGGGGTCTCTTCCAACTGTAGGATTCAGTGATTCCTTTGCAGTTTGAACCAAAGCCCAAAATGGATACAGCCTCCCACCAACATGGGAGCCTGCAGCTTTCACCTCAAAAGGCCACATTTTCCCACATGTCCCTGGCAAGGACGGTTTCTGATGCAACGAGGAACACTCAGTTTTCAAAACCTTGGCTTTTGAAAAGCTTCTCTTCTCTTCTTCGCCCTCTCATCCTCTCTTTCCCCCAGTGCGCACACGAGTGCATGTTCTCTCTCCTTCCCTCCATGCTTCCATGCATTGGTATTGCTGAAGCTCAGCCTGCTTGGGCAGGTTTTTTGGAATTTTATTTTATGAGAATAGTCGGTTACGACTCCCCAAGTGCTGTAAAAGTTAATGTGATAGTCTCCTTGCGCCTGTGCTCATTTTTATAATTTTTTATTTTATGAAACAGGACAGGGAGCTTAGTGACTTATTACTATTCATTTCGTTTCAATGCAGTAAATATTGATTCAGTTGGGGGTTTTCAATTTAAACCACTCGGCGATTATATAAAATATTACTAGCCTCTGAAATTATGCTTACCGATCCCTTCGGCTGCTCATTAAGAAAGGAGTGCAATTTTTAGATCCCTCTGCTTTCATCATCCTAATAAATGGACCCAAGCCGCGGGTTTTTTGCACGCAAGGTGCTGGGAAGAGGCAGCTAGCGGGGAGCTTGACAGCTTTGGCTGAGGCTCTTAATTTGGCACCACTTTCAAAGGTTTTATTTTTATTTTTTATTTAGAGACGTGTAGCTTTCTCTTCTCTTCTTTTCTCTTCTCTTCTCTTCCCCCTCACCCTGACTCTCTTTCTATGGCAAGAGAAGGTGTGATAGACAACGAGAATAAATCGAGATGGCTTGCCAAGGCAGAGTTAAAAGCGCCAGGAAGCAAGACGTCCCTTGGTTTCCATCAGGGCCTGAGCTGAAGGGTCCTTTACAAATGTCAGGGTTGGTGAAGAGTAGGGGGAGCAGAAGAAAAAGGGGGGAAGCATATGAAAAGAAGCTCAAAAAAAGGGGGGTGGAAACCTGACTGGTGTAATTAACAACAATATAATGACACCGTTAGCGACGTTGTTACTGCCAGCCAGCAGGCCACATGCCAGCGATCAACTTTTTCCCCCGTGACAAATCGCGACGTGAAACCAATTCAATCAACTCCTGAGGTGCTCTTCAACGTCATGCCGATGCTGTTCCAGTGCACATGGAGTGTGTGTTTGTGAAGGGAGGAGGGGTGTGGGTTTGCAACAAACCTTCGCGTTGTATGTAGTAAGAGGTTCTTTTTGTGGAGCGAGTTTCGGGCTGGCAGTTTGGTTGGATGAAACTGGGAGTGGGTCAGGGAGGACAGGTATTGTGAGTGGTGGACCCCAGAAGAGAAGGGTCTGCTGCTTTCCCCTTGAGGTGTGTGGCACTCTGAAGTGTTCAGGGGAGTCACAAAGGTGAGCATTCAGACAGCATTGTCCTGCAAGGCCCTCTTTCCAGCAGATCTCCAGAAAGTTAGTTTGGGACTATGACTCCTTGAATCCTCCTGGCCAGCATGGACTCTGGGGATGTAGTGCCTCAGAAGTAATTATCTGAAACTCTACTTTCTTATATGCACCAAAACCCTACAGGTGCTGTTGGATTTCAAGCTCCAGCATTCCCAGCAAGTATAGACTATGGTGATGAATGTTGGGAGTTGCAGTTTGGTAGTATCCGGAGGGTCACACTTGGTCCACCCCTGATTTAAATGAGTATAAATTTTTGGAGGGTGGGGGAGGTTCAGCAATATATTCAGTTCAGCAATGCCTTACTAGATCTTCTCTGTCCTAGATTTCCAATTAATTGTAAAGTAAGGGCAAAATGTACTTTGCTGGTTGACTGAATGATGCAGGAAACTGGTTTCCTACATGTTTGTAGACATAGTTATGGAAAGGTACTTTTGTGGGACCTCGTTGTTGTTGTTTATTGTTGTTGTGTGCCTTCAAGTTGTTTGCGATGTATGGTGACCTAAGGCAACCTTATCATGGCATGATTTGTTCAGAGGAGGTTCGCCATTGCCTGAGCCCACGTAACCCACCCGCCCCAGCCATCCAAGCGCTGGCTGAAGAATTCTAGCAGTTGAAGCTGGCAAAAGTAACTTTCGTGAGTACTTCTTCCCAGTATGCGCTCCATCTTTCAGGTCTGGTAGGTGGTGTCCAAACAGCCAAGACTGCCAAAGTAGAAGAATATTTTGAAAGATCCAGCATGGCATGGTGGCTTGGGCTTTGTCATAAATTGGAAATGACTTGAGGGCACACAAAAAGAAGAAGACTATTTTGCTCTTCTGCAATTGCTAGATCCCAGTCCTCTCAAGGTGTTGGGAAGCTACTGATGTTTTCTGACCTAGCCTTCACCCCCCCCCCCCAAATTAAATATAAATAAATAAAAAGCCTAGCAAAACCTAGCATAAACCTATGGCAGCCCTGATCAGGTCTTGCAAACAACTCAGGGAAGCTGAGGCCTCCTTGTTTTAGTTAATCCACCAGCACTATAGTCTTCCTCTTTTCCGCTTGCCTTCCACTTTCCTGTGGCATTATTGGGTTTTCCCCTCCAATGGGTCATGCCATTTCATGACATTTCCAATGTGAGTTTAATGACATTGGCTTCCAAGGAGAATTCAGGCTTCATTCTTTCTCAGCCCCTTTTTATTTGTCTTTTTCATGGTCCGAAGTATCCATAGAACTCTCTTCCAGCAAAACATTTCAAATGAATTAATCTCCCCCGTCCCCATTTAGCTTTCTTGTCTATCCAGCTTTCACACACCCCTTTGGAAATTAAAAATGGGTGGTAAAGAAGATGAACTGGTATCTTGCTCTTTTCCCCCCCTGATAATAAAAAGGAAAGGAAAGAAATCCCAGTTCTCAAAATGAGGAGGTGGGTGGAATCATAGGTCTCATTCCTTGAGTGCTTTGCTTGCTCTCTGTCTTTCCTTTTCTCTCTCTGTATGTTTCTTGGAAGCCTTTAATTTGTGAAGGGATTGTTAAATGTTGCGGTGGTCTCTCCAAAGGCTGTGTCGTTAATAAAGAATTTAAGTGCCTCTTACAAATAAATCCTGACTGTCTGCAAGTCAACTGGCTTCCATCTGGTGTGGTGCTGAGTCTCCATTCCTGAGCCAGGCAATTCTCATGACTTTCTACAACCCCATTCCCCTTTTTGCTTGAGCCGGCTGTTTTGAACATGGGTCTCTCCCTTGCGGTGTACGGATGTTGCACCTTCCCTGTCCCTCTTGTCCAAAATGATCTCTGGTGAAAACTTGACAACTGCACACTTCTTGGCAGCTAGCTACTCCTTGCCATTCCCTGCCAAGGGAGGCTAGCTTGGTTCCCTTTCTCTTGTCTTTCTGATAGCTCTGGCATGGAAGCTGGTCTGCTCTTTTGAAGGGATATCATTCGTTGCATCCTGGTTCTGTCTTTCACTGTCATGTTAATGGGCTTTTATGTTATGCTTTTTAATTTTGCTCTGTGGTTAGCTGCCATAAGTGCCGTCATTATTATTTTTGGGGGCCCCAGAAAAGAATACAAAGTGATAAAGAACAGATAATCATGGTCATTGTCGTCGTCATCATCATCATCATCATCATCATCATCATCATGGCGTTATTTATATTCAGCTTGTGCTATCTTGCTGCATCACCTAATTATTATTACTGGATGGCCCTTGCGGTCTCTTCCAACTCTACGATTCTATGATTCTATGATTCTATGTAGCAAGATGGCACAGACTGGATATAACAAACGCCATGATAAAGTGGCTGCAATGCTAATGTGGAACCTAGGTGAAAAATATCATTTGCAAAGGACTGCTGGGAAGATAAGCCTAAGAAAGGTGTTAAAAATGATGAAATAAAAATTTTAAGGGACTTTTATGTTTCCACAATGGGCCCTTGGTATCTGCTGGGGTTTGGTTCCAGGACCCGCCATGGATGGCAAAATTCATGGATGGTCAAATCCCATTACATACAGTACCATAGTAAAATGGTGTCACTTATATAAAATAGCAAAATCAAGGTTTCCTCTTTGGAATTTTTATATTTTTGGAATATTTTCAAGCCATGGATAGTTGAATCCATGGATATGGAGGGCTGACTATAATTGATAAAATAATCAGAACATGATGTGCCAGTCATGACTATTGTTGAGGAGGGGAAAAAAGCTTGGATTATAGATGTGGCAATCCCAGAGAACAGAGGAATTGAAGACAAAGAGAGGGAAAACATCTGGGAAAAGAAAACGACTGCCGTTCGGGTGGTGAGTGCTTCCAAATGGAGTAACAAAACTTCTGGATGACATTGCCAGAGATAAGATCACAACTGCACAATATCTGGTGAGACCTCTCTGACTCTTAGTTTCTTTAATAGAATCCAAATGATGGATGATCCAAAACTTCAGTCTGTAATGCCAGGTAGGTTGAGAGACCAAAAGGAAGGGTTATTCTGCCTTTTGAGAACTGGTGTGATTTGGATGCTGGACTCTTGGAGACCAGGTTCAAACCCCTCACTTGGCCATGGAAACTCCCTGGGTGACTTAAAGACAGGAAGGAGAACGATAAAATTCAAATTGATGCCTGAATCAGAAGAAAATTGATTGTTTCATCCTGGAGAGAAGTGACCAGTGGAGTCCCACAGGGCTCTGTCCTGGGCCCAGTGCTATTCAACATCTTTATCAAAGACTAGGAGGACAAAATTGGGGGCATACTTATCAGATTTGCAGATGACACCAAACTAAGGGGAATAGCTAATACCCCAGAGGACAGGATCAAAATTCAAAATGACCTGAATAGACTAGAAAACTGGGCCAAAGCTAAAAAATGAAATTCAACACGGAGAAATGTAAGGTACTGCACTTAGGGCGGAAAAATGAAATGCACAGATATAGGATGGGGCACACCTGGCTAAAGGAGCCTACATGTGAAAGGGATCCAGGAGTCCAAGTAGACCACAAGTTGAACATGAGTGAACAGTGCGACGCAGCAGCTAACAAGGTCAATGCAATTTTAGGCTGCATCAATAGAAGTATAGTGTCTAGATCAAGAGAAGTAATAGTGCCACTGTATTCTGCTTTGGTCAGGCCCCACCTGGAATAATATTGTGTCCAGTTCTGGGCACCACAATTTCAAAAGGATGTGGAGAAACTGGAGCATATCCAAAGGAGAGCGACTAAAATGGTGAAGGGTCTGGAAGCCATGCCCTACGAGGAATGACTTAAGGAGCTGGGGATGTTTAGCCTGGAGAAGAGAAGGTTAAGAGGTGATATGATAGCGCTGTTTAAATACTTGAAGGTATGTCATATTGAGGAGGAAGCTACCTTGTTTTCTGCTGCTCCAGAGAACAGGACCCGGAACAATGGATGCAAGCTGCAGGAAAAGCCTAAGATTCTACCTCAACATTAGGAGGAACTTCCTGACAGTAAGGGCTGTTCGACATTGGAACAAACTCCCTCAGAATGTAGTGGAGTCTCCTTCCTTGGAGGTCTTTAAGCAGAGGCTGGATGGCCATCTGTTGGGGATGCTTTGACTTGGATTTCCTGCATGGCAGAATGGAGTTGGACTGGATGGCCCTTTTGGTCTCTTCCAACTCTATGATTCTATGATTCTATGATTCTAGTACTACATTTCTTTTTCTTTTAATTGAAATAATTATATTGAAGAAGAGGGGTACTTTCTTAAAAGAAGATTCAAGGGGCTGTGATACAAAAAGAGATTTAATATGAAAATATTCAAATTTTCTCTTATTGTTGTTGCGTAATGTTGGATAAAAGAAAGACGTGAACTTGAGATTGTGTATACAAATGGAGTATCAATAAAAGGAATAAAGGGGGGCAAAGGAAACCCACTGGGTGACCTTGTGCAAGTCCCACTCTCTCAGCTTCAGAGGAGAGCAAAGACAACCTCCGCAGAAGAATCCGTGCC
This sequence comes from Sceloporus undulatus, assembly GCF_019175285.1. Lineage (NCBI taxonomy): Eukaryota > Metazoa > Chordata > Lepidosauria > Squamata > Phrynosomatidae > Sceloporus > Sceloporus undulatus. Next base: position 248,847,229 of record NC_056525.1, on the reverse strand, counting down.
AAGAAAACCCCATGATAGATTTGCCTTAAGGTCACTATAATTTGGAAATGGCTTGAAGGTACACAACAACAACTGCCCTGCGCTGTGGCAGTCTGGTGAGGTTGCAGTTCACGGGAATAAAAATATTCCAGGAAATGCTGTTTCTCCCTGTTTAGACTGTTTTCTTTGGCAGCCGCTCTCCTCCAACTGGCATATGGCAACTTTCCACTTTAAGAAGCCCTTTTAAGCTCCCTTGACAATGCTGACAGATCCATTTGGAGCTATTGCAAACCGTTTTGTGTTGTTGTTGTTGTCGTCAGGCTTTGATTGGCTTGGAAAGGTTGCAGAGAAGGCTTTTCATATTTTCTGACTGGCTGGTTTGATGATGAACTGGTTAATTGAAGAAGGTGATTGATGCCTACTGTTTTGATGAACAATGTTGAAGTGCCATTGAGCAGGAATTGGGACGGAGGAACTGGGCATGTGAAAAGATCGGTGCTGAATTTTCAGCAGGTCTGGAAAGCATTGGATATGTATTGATCCGGAAGATAATTTCAGCAAGTTCTTGCCAGGTTAGCTCATGCTGAAGCCCATTGGGTATGTGGCAGCTAGCAGCCAAAACCCGCAGGTAAACTGATACAAGAAAAAGCAATTTTGTGATGCCTGATCTACAACACTGTGGACTGTTCCCTGGGCAGATGACCAGTTCTGAAAACACCAGTAAGAAGATTTAGCAAGATTGAGGAAAGTCATTTACTTACCTATTTTATTCAGTTTATACCCAGCCTTTTGCCCTCCTGGGGCCCAAGGCGGGTTACAAAATGTAAAAGAAAAGTTTAGTTAAAAATGTACTATCACAAAAGTGTAAAAACCTCATACAATTCATTAGATTTCAGAGAAGTAGCTGGCATGGTGTAGCGGCTGATTCATGGGGGGTTTTCCTAAAAGTTAGACTTGTCGTTCACCCTGCCGATTTTTCCTTCCTGGCGTACATAGTTGACACAGTGTTTTAAAGAGTGGTTTGGCTCCTGTTTTAAGTGTGGTACTAAACTCCCTTTCAGGTGATCAATAGAACAGCAGTCTAGGGACATATTTCAAAGGGTTGCCCTTAATTTCTCCAAACTGTGGTTCACTCTTTTTATTATGGCTATGCTTATCAGGTCGCTGGAGTGCAGGGCTGACCACTGTATGAAATTTGCCTATAAATCAGGTCCTCCCATCGGGAAGACTGTGACGGGGAGTCAGGAAAAACCCAAATATTGTGAGCCGAAACGACTTGGAAACAGGCAATACTTCCCAGGTTTGCATCTCAAAGTTCTTCGACTCCTCCTTAGATTTGTATAACTCTGAGATTATTTTTTAGTATTAATATTAAATGTATTTATTTATATCCAGCTTCCTCCTGAGATGGCACCCAAGGCAACTGACAACAAGGTTGAAGCAAGATGACATAAGATATTACCATATTAATACTCCATTACTTTAAAACATTTAAAATTATTTAAAAGCATAACAATAAAGATAAAGATCCCCCCGCCAATAAAAAAGACCTTCTGAACAACCCTTTAATCATAGAATCATAGAATTATAAAGTTGGAAGAGACCCTAAGGGCCATTCATTCCACCCCATTCTGCCATGCAGGAAGACACCGTCCAAGCCCTCCCAGGGACAGATGGCCATCCAGCCTCTGCTTAAAAACCTCCAAAGAAGGAGACTCCACAACATTCCAAGGTAGCAATGTCTTCCATTGACAAACAGCCCTTACTGTCAGGAAGTTCTTCCTAATATTTAGGTGGAATCTCTTTTCCTGTAGCTTGCATCCATTGTTCCAAGTCCTGTTCTCTGGAGCAACAGGAAACAAGCTTGCTCCATCCTCAATATGACATCCTTTCAAATATTTAAATATGTCTATCATGTTCTCTCACCTAACCTTCTCTTCCTCAGATTAAATCTCAGCTCCCTAAGCCACTTCTCATCAAGGTCCTGGTTAAATGAAAATGTATTTATGGCTGGCAAAAATAAAGGAGACAGGGGCCTTCCTGGTTCCATCTGGAAGGGAACTACACAGCTGGGGAGCAGCCACGAAAAAGGCCCTCACCAAACAGACTTGTGATAGTGGCAGGAGTGAGAGCAAGTGGGGAGAATTATATACTTCCGTGTAAAGACCTCCAAAGAAGGCAAGTCCATCCTCCTCCAAAGCAATCTACAGTTGGTCCTCCACATTTGCCGCTTTGGCTTTTACACATTTGATTATTTGTGGTTTTGATTAATATAGTCTCTGTAGGAATCTCTAGGTCCTCCAGCATAACTCTGCTAGAAGTTGACCATAGAGTTGTGCTGGAGAACCTAGAACTTCCTAGAGAAAACACTTCTCTAGACATTTGTAGGTCCTCCAGCATGATTCTGTGATCAACTTCTGGCAGATGTTGCCCATAGAGTTGCACTGGAGAACCTGGAGATTCCTAGAGAGGTATTTGCCTAGGTAAAAAGAACAGTGTTTTTTAATTTGCGTTTTTTCCACATTCACGTGGGTCCTTCACCCCTAACCCCAGAAAATGTGGAGGGACCACTGTACAAACAAAAAATGGCTGGTTTCTGTGTGAAGTGTTAGCATACATACTGAATTGGCACGTTATGGCTGAGTTTGTTGTTGCTTCTAAAAAGATTTCCTGAACTTTCAGTAGGAAAGATCTCCTTCCTTCCTTCCTTCCTTCCTTCCTTCCTTCCTTCCTTCCTTCCTTTCCTCTCCCCTCTTCTGGCCATTTTAACAACTAGCTGTCAGGCTCCAACTTTGCTTAAGTCAATGGACCGTGTACTGAGCTTGGAAAAGTTACTGTGTTGGATCACAACTCCCCCAGTGTTGTTGTTTGTTTATTGATACATCAACGTCAATGACACGGTACTGTGCAAAAAGAATATAACAAAAATGGGCATCCCTGCTAAAGTTGTACTGTACTGTTTAATAATAATAAAAAAGGAAGTTGTGGAAAGGAGAGGGCTAATACAGATACAAAATACCCATGATCCAGAGACACAGAGGCTGAGCTCCCACCTCAAGCTCTACCAGGTGTAGTTTTGCATCTCCCCGCACCAAATGCAGTCATCCTACCTATCTTCACATGTGCCGTACACATACATACCTTGCAGTTTAGTGGTTTGGGGGAGAATGGAGAGATGGACAGGCAGCAGCTGGCTGTGTTCTTGCAGCAAGCTACAAAAAGATGGTGTCATCATCTGTGCTTCTGGATGACCCTCAGGATGTCCAGCAAGGTATCTCTTTTTTCCTGTACCTGCCTGAAGGAACAAGGGGGGGGGGGGACATGAAACCCAGCCCGAAGATTGGTATGGGGCTTGGGGAGAGAGGTGTTGCAGGTGGGGGGTGTTGTAGGTGCAAAAACATATATGGACAGAATTTGCAATTAAGCCTATATCTGTCACCAATAGGATTTGCAGTTATGCTGGCTCATGTCAGCAAAAGGATTCCAGCTGTATTCTGAATCTGCAAAATTGTAAGGATGAAATTAAAACCAGAGTCCCAAAGATTTTAGAATACAGAAAAGAAAGTAAGACGTACTAAACCAAGCTTTAGAAACAGTCATTGAAGGAAGATCCCACAGATACTTTGAGAGACAGTTGCAAGAGTATGAAACAGCAAGAGAAAAAGGGTGAAGCTTTTGGTCTAGGAAGCATAGACCCAAACGTGATTTCTCTAAGCTCTGATCATGCCTAAGGTAGGCTTGACTGGTGGGATAGTGTCATCCCAAGAGCTTCCTGCAGAATTTGTGAAGGAGCATTGACAGGTGCCAGGAGTGTTGAATGGAGACTATGCTCAATTCCACCAGTGTGAGTACCTGTGATGCCCCACCAATGGCTGTATATAGCCTGGGATTGTCCTTGGAGGAGTGAAGGAGACAACTTGCTTGGTGGCCCCCAGCAGGTGCTCTTTGTCCAGCAGCCTATCTAAAAAGTTGTAGATTCAGTGCTGTGGCTCCTTTCTGATTTCTTTGGAAAGTCTTTGGGAGGTCAAGGAAAATCAACTGCCTTGGCCTGTTGCTCCTAGGAGTGGGGCCTTTTTTTTTTTTGGCAGGTACAGGAGAACTTCCTGGCATGTACCTCCTCTCTTTGGCCAGTGTTGGGTGGGTGACAAATAACCAGGTCCCACCAGATGGCTTTCAGGTCAAAAACTCAATCCAGAGCATCCTTGAATGACAGTTTTATCTTCTTGTATGACACCTCACAAACTGGGACCTTCATAAATCTTCAGATGATTGGGGAACAAGTTCCAGGCATTTCCTGACAAGGACATACTGTTCCATGAGCACTGGGGTCACTTTGGTGCTGGAACCTATACAATCTGGGCCCGTTTGGAGCTCAGAATATGGAAACAGTTTAAGCAGTGAGTATATCTCCCTGCCCTTCATTATACCATTTCCTCTCCCCCTCTTTCTTTTTGATTTACCTCCTGGTAGCTTAATAATAATAATAATAATAATAATAATAATAATAATAATTAGAGGTGCAGTGGGGTGAGTACTGGAGATCAGGGTTTCATAGAATCCTAGAGTTGGAAGGGACCCCAAGGGCCATCCAATCTAACCCCTTTCTGTCATGCAGGAACTCTCAATCAAAGCATACCCAACAGATGACCATCCAGCCTCTGCTTAAGGACCTCTAAGGAAGGAGACTCCATCAGGTCTTGGTCAGGTAGCTGTGGCTTCTTTGTTGGAGTCCATCCACCTGTAGTGTGGTCATCCTCTTTTCCTGCTGCCTTCTACTTTCTCCAGTCTTACTGTATTTCCCAGTGGACCGTTTATGTTCATGGTGCATTTCTACTCATTGCATGTCCAAAGTATAAAAGGTTGGGTGTTGTTGTTGTTGTTGTTGTTGTTGTTGTTGTGTGTCTCCAAGTCATGTTTGACTTATGGTAAAGCTATGATAGGGTTTTCTTGGCAGATTTCTTCAGAGGGGGTTTGCCATTGCCATGTCTTGAGACTGTGAGAGTGACTTGCTCAAGGTCATCCAGTGATTTTTTTTTATGCTCGTATGGGGATTTGTAGCCTACGCTAATATAGAGTTCAGAAAATTGGCCTGAATCCTATTATTAGCCCTGTTTAGAGCAGACCCATTGAATCAACCCAGTGGGATTTACATAAGCTTGGGCTCACCATTCAAGAATTTATCCAGTCTCTCTTCTCTAGCTGGGACTGCCAGTAGGGATTAGGTTGGGCCAAAGAACACTCCGGGCAAATGCAATATAAGGACACAGACGCAACCTGCAAATGAGTTTGGCTTATGCCAACCTTAATTTAATTTTATTTTTTTGTTCCACTCCTTTTGAACCCAATTTTAGAACAAGCCTCCCTGTCTAACTAAGGAACGATCTCCGACTTGACCAGGGGCGCCTCCCCAAGTTCTTGGAAGGCGCTTTCTATAGCTTTCACGCCAGGCCCTCCTGAATGTTTGATGCGCTTGCGTCTCCCCATAAGGACTCTGCCTGGCATCCCCCTCCGGTCTCTCCAGCGTGGGCCTTGTGCTAATATGTTAATCTCTCTAACAGAGACACAGACTTCCGAGCTGCCGTCGTTTCCTATATACAGCAGCTCAGGCCATCGGGACATTCAAAGGATATTTTGCATTTCGGTTTTAAAATAAGCCCACAGGGAAGATGGCCTATATCCCACAGCTCAGGGGGAAAGGCAGTGATGCCTTTTTCACATGTGAGGTGTCAGAGGCACCCTGAAAATCATTGCAGAGAGAGGACAGTGGACAAAAGTGGTCTTCCAGGGGATTATGGGGGTGGAGGTGGTTGAAATAAGGAATCTTCCCTTCCTCCTCCCTTCACCCCCCCCCCCCAAAAAAAAAGTCGGGAGAGCACAATAACATCTCCTTGCCACTGTCCCAATGTGACAAGAACTGTCCCAAATTGGCAGGAGTTAATCTTCTGCCATGCAATTTTTCAGTTGCTTTTAAAATGTCCCGGTTTCTCTCTTCTCCCGTTTCCCCTTTTGTCCTCACCTTTGTCCTGACCAGTTAAAATAAAATTGCAGTTAAAATAATGGCTGCAATTGCCTTATTCTGGTTTTCATTGTATTTTTCTTTCATTATTGTAGAATGGCTAATAAATGGAATGTAGATCAGGATCAGAGAGTACATACTTAGGCTCTATAAGGATAATAGTACATAGGAGAGGGAAATCAGGCCACTAAGGACTTTATCACACCAGCTCAGAAACGGGATTTCAAGTTTATCTCGCAATGTTTTTGCAAACCTGAAATAATGTGAACATAGAGCAAACGTAAAGGGGACAAAAACTACACCTTTTTACTTTCAGAACTTGGTTTTTGTCCCCTTTATGTTCACTTTATTTTTGCGTTATATGCAGAAACGTCGTTTGCGGGGTTTTTCCTACTTTAAATCCACTTTAAATCCCATTTTTGGGCAAGATTTGTCTAGTATAAAGTCCTAAGTAAGACTACAGCTATATCGGAGTCTTAATTTTTCTCTATTTCTCTTTTGCTTACTTTCTTTTCTTATTTCCCTTTTAGATAGATAGATAGATAGATAGATAGATAGATAGATAGATAGAGATACATGTTTTCTTTTACTTTTTTCTTTATCCTTTCCTTCTCAATTGGGGGAGGGATGGAGGAACAAAAGAAGGTGGTTTCTTTTCTTCTTTTTGTATTGATATGTAATGTCTGTGTTTATGTGTTTACGCAATTAATTTTTTTACTCAGTTATTGAATTAAAAACCATTTTATCAATAAAAAAAGTCTGCAGATGAAATAATTGTTGCAGTTAAAATAATTTGCACTCAGGCTGCCTCCGCTGCGCACTATGGAAATAACAGTTTTTGACACCGTTTTAACTGTCATAGCTCAGTGCTATGGGATTCCGGGATTTGTAGTTTGGGGAGCAATTTAGCCTTTTCTGTCTGAGAGCTCTGGTGCCACAACAAACTACAAGTCCCACACTTCCATAAGCATTGAGCCATGGCAGTTAAAGTGGTGTCAATCTGGGTTATTTTTGCAATGGAGATGCTGCCTCAATTCAGTAAAAGGGGAGAGGGGAAGAGGGGGCAGGTCAAGGGAAGTCATAGTGCCACTCTATTCTGCTTTGGTCAGGCCCCACCTGGAATAATCCTGTGTCCAGTTCTGGACACCACAATGTAAAAAGGATAGTGACAAACTGGAGCAATGTGTCCAAAGGAGGGCGACTAAAATGTTGAAGGGTCTGGAAACCAGGCCTTTTGAGGAAAGACTTAGGGAGCTGGGTATGTTCAGCCTGGAAAAGAGACGGTTAAGAGGTGATACGATACCCTTGTTTAAATATTTAAAGGGGTATCACATTGAGGATGGAGCAAGCTTGTTTTGTGTTCCTCCAGAAAAAAGGTCACAATGGAGCAATGGATGCGAGCTCCAGAAAAAGAGATTTTAGCTCAACATTAGGAGGGACTTCCTGACAGTAAGAGCTGTTTGAGAGTGGAAGACACTTTCCTAGGTGTGTAGTTTGTATGTCCTTCCTCACTCATAGCGCTTACTCTCTCTCGACCATGCTCTGATGTTGCTTGGTGACACACCTCCCAATTAATCTGTGAAATGTTGGAGGGGATGCCCCTCTCATGGGCTTGTAACCTGTCATTAGGACATTTCTAAAGAAATTGTGACCGGCTGCCTATTCACCAAGTTGTCTGTTCACCCGTTCTAAGGTTCACGAGAGGAAGCTTCTGTGCTACATACAGTCCTGACATTCAAAATGTGTTGAAAAACATTTGCACAAATTTATATCCTAGCAGCTTTTATTATCCTGCCTACCACCAGAAAATACCTGAATTTAAAAAGAAGAGAAATCACTGAAACTCTTACCAAAGATTAGAAAAACTAGTCCCAAAACATCAGATCTGGGTTTGCAAACGATATATATTGATCATTTTCAGATTCTGGAACTCCTTTGCCAGGGAGGATAGGTTGGCACCTTCCTTGCTTTCCTTCCGCCAGTCAAATAAAAGCATTGCTATTCTGTTAGCCTTTTAGAAATGGATTGTGATAGGGTTTTAATAGCATGCTGGGGAGTTTTCATAGTCTTTTAATGATTTTTAATTGTTCCAACTTGTCAGATTATTTTTTAAAGT